>NC_087520.1:19626428-19926428 GCF_963921805.1 Phalacrocorax carbo
TGACTTCCTGCTCTACAGCCAGGAGTACTGCTTTAACCATCCGCGCTTGCTTCACTGCCTGATTCATGGTTGGCTCATTCCCTCTGTGCATTTCTTTGCCATTTTAGTCGCTGGCTTTGTAACAACACAGCAACAGTGGTGCAGGAGGAGGAGGAGAATGATGGGCACTAGAAAACAGAGTAAATGGTTCAGGGAGGGTAGAAGGGTAGGCAGTAAGAAGGGGGTGGAAATAAAAAAAACCAAGAAGAGTTTAAATAGAAAGTAGGGCTTTGTGAAATGGGAAACAAATTAAGGGAAAAAAGATAAAGCAAAAAATACCCTGCAGATAAACAGCATTGCAGCTGCAAGAATTAATGAAAATTAAAACAAAACAAAACAAAACAAAAACCAAAAAACCAAAACCAAACCAACCTAAAACACCAAAAAAAGGGAACAGTACAACTTTCTCATGTTCCCAAGCTGTCTGCAGTATTCTGTGATGTTCTCAGTTCTCATCAAGCATTGCAAAAGAGAAAAGATGTTCCTCAGACTACTGGAGATGTTTTTTAAGTGCTGTTTTCAATATATCAGAAGATAATTTATCTTAGACAAACCTGGGACTCTGTGGTGGGAGTTTCAGATACGGCTAGAGCTCACAGTCAGATACAGACAAGCTTTACCCAATGACAACATGAAAAAGGTATGAGGGAACCTTCGGGGGTATTATGAGATACACTGCAAAATCTTTCCTTGCTTTCTTCTCTTCTGCTTGCTTTCCTTGTTTGAAATTGCCTCAAATTGAGAAAAACACTTAAACCTGTATTAAATTTTAACCAAATGTAGGGATCCATGGAAGACGATTTCTACCAGCAGCGTATTAGAAGGTATTTAAAAATAACTACTTTACACACAGAAAATTACATTTTGTCATCTGGGTAGAAAATATCTCATCAGTAGCACAATATGTTTTCCTGAATCTAACCATACAATCAATACAACTACAAATATTTTGGTATTTTTTCTTTTTATTCTAATGAAGGACAAATTATGAGATGTGCATGAATTTCTTTTAAACACCCACTCTTACAGCTGCAGACATGCCTACGTTGTTTGCTGAATCAAGCCATTATGCAGTTGACTCTTATTATCAACCAGCATGGACTGTTTTCCTATCAATGCAATGCAGTTTCAATATATTGCAGTGGTTCACTGTGACAGAATTAACAATATGAACTAATGTGCTATGCCTTCCATTTCTAATTCCCATAGCTCTCCTCATGAATAACCCCTATCATTCCCACATTGTCCCTAGTACCCATAATTCAGCTCAGCTACTTCTTTCCCTGCTTAGGATTATTGATTCTTTTAAACATATCCCACCAGAAGATGCAATAACTCTTCCCCAGGGAAACAAGATGACCAGAGCAACCATCACAATCTACTTCAATAGACTCTAACTACTGATCTTGAATGACATACAGCCTTGACAGCAACGTCCTCACTATTTCAGGTGGACTTCAGAAAAGCTTAGCAATTCTCCCTATGAGAGACTGAAAAGTATATTAATCTGAAAGCCAAATGCCAATTTCTTTTTTTAATCTGTTTTTAGAAATTTCAGGTTTTTAGTGGAGGAGGAATACACACACCACTTCCTCACCCACCCCATCCTAATTTTAGAACTGTAATGGCTACCATGCTTCCCACCCAAACAAACAGGGAAGATAATCCAACATTGGTCCTGTAACACTCAAGAAAGGTGACTTGGATATTAGACACCCAAAGTTTCAAATTAAAAATTGTCACTAGTTTAGGAATATGTTTTCTTGCACTTCTATGGTAGTTTTTGTTTTTTCAATGTAGGAAAAACCCTTGTAATTTTGATACCCCATTTCTACCCCTGCTGGCCTGTGAACAAACTGAGCCCACAAGCAGCAGCTGCAGCCCACTGGTAGCAGCACTCTCAGCCACACAGAATCAGACAGAATCGGACACTGGAAGGGACCTCAGGGGTCATCTAGTCCAACCTTTCTAGGAAGAGCACACTCTAGACAAGATGGCCCAGCACCCTGTCCAGACAACTCTTGAAGGTGTCCAACGTGGCCGAGACAACCACTTCCCTGGGGAGATTATTCCAATGGTGACTGTCCTCACTGTGAAAAATTTCTCTCTGGTGTCCAATAGGAATCTCCCCAAGAGCAACTTGTGTCCATTCCCCTTTGTCCTCTCCGTGTGACTCCATGTAAAAAGGGAGTCTCCATCTTCTCTGTAGCTACCCCTTAAGTACTGGTACATGGTGATGAGATCCCCTCTAAGCCTCCTTTTCTCAAGGCTGAACAAAACCAGCTCTCCCAGCCCATCCTTGTATGGCAGCTTCCCAGTCCTTTGATCGCCTTGGGGGCCCTTCTCTGGACCCCTTCCAGCATGTCCACATCCTTTTTGTATAGCAGGGACCAGAACTGTACACAGTACCCCAGGTGTGGCCTGACAAGCCCTGAGTAGAGCGGGATGATGACTTCTTTATCTCTGCTGGTAATGCCCTTTTTGATGCAACCCAGCATCCTGTTGGCCTTCTTGGCTGCAGCAGCACACTGTTCGCTCATGTTGAGCTTTCTGTCCACCAGGACCCCCAGGTCCCTTTCCACAGAGCTGCTCTCCAGCCAGGTGGATCCCAGTCTGTGCTGCACTCCCAGATTATGTTTTCCCAGGTGCATGACCTTACACTTCTCCTTGTTGAACTTCATAAGGTTCTTGCTGGCCCACTCTTCCAGCCTATCCAGGTCTTCCTGCAGAGCAGCTCTCCCTTCTGGAGGTCTACTTCCCCACTCAACTTGGTGTCATCCGCAAACTTCATCAGGCTACACTTGATGCCGGTATCCAGATCACTTATAAAGATATTGAGTAGCATTGGGCCCAATATCGATCCCTGGGGGACCCCACTAGTGACAGGTTGCCACTTGGAAAAGGAGCTATTTAGCACCAGCCTTTGGGTGTGGCCTGTCAGCCAGTTCCCCACCCACTGCACAGACCACTTGTCTAGGCCATAACACATCAATTTCTGCAGGAGGAGGCTGTGGGGGACCATATCAAAGGCCTTGGAGAAGTCCAGGTAAACAATGTCCACCGCCTGCCCCATGGCAACCAGGCAAGTCACTTTGTCATAGAAGGCCACGAGGTTTGTCAAGCACAATCTGCCCCTAGTGAAGCCATGTTGGCTTTTCCCAATAACGTGCTTCATTTGACTTGTGATGGCCCCCAGGAGGATTCATTCCATAACTTTCCCAGGGGTTGAAGTAAGGCTGATGGGCCTATAGTTACCTGGATCCTCCCTCGAGCCTTTCTTGTAGATAGGGGTAACATTTGCCTTCCTCCAGTCCTCTGGGACATCCCCCATGCTCTACGACTTCTCAAAGATTATGGAGAGTGTCCTGGAATGGTGTCAGCCGGCTCTCTCAACACCCTCGGGTGGATGGCATCAGGGCCCAATGATTTGTAGGGGACAAGATCCTGTAGTAATTCGTGTACTAACTCTTCCTTCACTGATGGTGGGTTGGTGTTTGGATCAACCAGCAATTTTGTTCGCAAAGCCTGGGACCCAACAGTGCTGGTAAAGACAAAGGTGAAGAAACTCTGCCTTTTCAGCATCGTTGGTGATTGACTTTCCTTTTCCATTTAACAGTGGGCCTATGTTTTCCTTCTTTTTCTGCTTATGGTTGACATGTCTGAAGAAATCTTTCATGTTATTTTGACATCTACAGCCAGTTTCAATTTGAGCTGGGCTTTTGCTTTTCTAGCTGCATCTCTGCACACTCTGGCAATGCCCTTGTAGCTCTCGACAGATAATCCTCCACTCCTCCATCTCTGGTATGCTTCCCTTTTGGATATGAGTAGACCCAGGAGGTTATGGTTGAGCCAAGGGGGCCTCTTGCTCCACTTACTTCCCTTTTCTTCATAAGAGATAAATTGGCTTTGTGCTTCCAATAGAGAGTTCTTGAAGAACTCTCAGCACACACTAGCTCCTTTGTCTTCCATGAAAGCTTCCCATCCAATCCCTCCCAACTGAGCCCTGAGTGAACTGAAGTTTGCTCTTCTAAAGTCCAGAACCCTTGTCTTAGAGCTGACCTTCAGCACACTCAGCAGAATCCCAAACTCCACAATATTGTGGTTGCTGCAGCCAAGGCTATCAGTAACCAAGATACTACAAAGCAGGTTTTCTCGGTTAATGAATAAGAGTGTTTAATGAAGTGCTTACTATTGTACTGTGTAGCAGACAGGCATCCAGATGCCTTTAAAAAAAACCCATAACAAAGAAACAAAAACCCCAAAAAAACGACGACACCACCAAAAGAAAAACAAACAAACAAAAAACCCACCTCCAAAACAGACTTATTATCCTTCTGCCTCACCTGTAAAATGGGAATAATAGATGTCTGTTCACCAGGTTTGTCAGTCCAAATTGAAGCGGACAACAAAAAGTTTCAGATGCTGTTGTATGATGAACAGACATTGTAAGAGATGCCGTAATGATAGGAAAAATAGCGGTAGTCTATGAATCAGTCAGAAAGCATCCTCAGCGTCAGTCGGTCAGTGAGTATATTGCAATGGTTCTGGCCACCCACCAGCAATTTGTGGAATAAAGGCTGTAGATAAGCTGTTTATGATATGAAGGCAGTAAAGGATGAGGTCTGAAGTATGTCGCTTAGTGCTGTTGTCGTTTGATATTTTGGGGATTTGGACCAGTGAGTGAAATCTCTTACTCCTAAGAAAATCATTCCACAGAAAGCGGTAATAATGCAACACATCCGAACACAACTCTTACACGCAAGGCTGGCTATCATACTTAATTAGGTGTTTACAATCCACTTCATGCTTTTGATGGAAGTCTTTTCTGGAGCTTTTGAGTGCTATGCCAGAACTGGAAGACATTTGCAGCTATAATGATTTAATATCAAAATTATAAATGAACCATGACTGGTTATCTAAATTATGTATAAAAAAAAATCCAAAATCATCTTCACAGAAAAGCTCTCCTTTGCAGCTCTGCATTTCTCAGAGGATGGCATAAATGCCCACAAAATTATATATATACTTGTGTATATTATATTTATCAAAGGTCTAATCTTCACGTTTCTGTTGTTATTGCTGTTGATTGCATTAACTTTTCAAGACTTCAGTTTTAATTTGTTATAACAGCAAAGTGGCAGTGCATTCTGCTTTTACAAATCCTCACCATCTGCTAGAATAGCAATGAACCAGCAGTGTAATCTTACTGCGTTGACAACTAGCTTAGTTAGGACTATTTAAAAGTTGGAGCATTGTTGAAATAAATAGTCTGCTTCCCCTGGGCAACCTATTGAAATTCTTTCCATTGCTTGTAATTTATCCAGCATAAAGTCAGGATTGAGTTTCATGTTGATGGTACATGAATGAGCAGTGTTACACAGCACTTCTTCAGGGTCCTGGCAGTAGCGAGGAGGATAAGTGGGTGGACCTTAGCCAGGCTGTGGGAGTACAGAAGAAAAAATATCTGTTTCTTCATTAAGGTATTTGTTGAAGATATGTTGTGGGTGGAAAAATGTGGGGTGACTGACTCCCAAATGTTAATGTTTATCTTTAATGTAATATGGGGGAGGAGACCAATGCTAAGCAAATGTCTGCTGTGGAAAGTTGCATTGTGTGTTCTGGGAGGAAACAAATCAGTTAGATATTGTTCAGTAAGCATTTTATAGTTAACTAGAATGCTCTGAAACAAGAGCCTGGAGTTTGAGGACTGGTCTATGAATGGAAAAGATAACTACCTAGACAGATGCAGGTCCTGTTGTAATTTATTTGGTAGCACATTCTGAGATAATTCTTTCAAATTACTCCAGAATTAAACCACTACAGAGGAAATTAAAAACTCATTAGCTGACATCTTCCATGTTATCCAGTGACGTGTAACCTTCTAATTTAAGTAAATACTGCTGCAAAGGTAAGTGTAAATAAGGCTGCAGATATGGTCTGCATGAAGATTAACCACTCTTACATTCTGCAGTATCCCACTGTGAAAGCAGCTGACCTTTTCCCTTTGCATTCCACTGGATTTTACATACACCAAATCATCCCAATTCTCATCACAGAAGAAATTCTCTTGCACAAACAGTGAAATACATCTGGCTTTTAAAATATGCATCTTCCTTAATCTGTTTTGTGAAAATGAGAACAACCACAAGGTGCTATGGGTCCTTGGCACACTGGCAGTAGAAACAAGTGTTTACAGCTCATCAGGACTTTAAAAATGGCTTGCTGTAGGGCAAGATGCATTTCAGGCTCAGAATATGGATGTGCAACATGGAAGTGAGTAAAATTTTTGTTACCATCCATGATTGTTCATATTTTTAAACGAGTTTGGTTTGTTCACATGTAAACTACTTCTGTATGTTCGTTTTCTTAGCACAAGTATTGTGATTAAAATTTTAATGCCCTGGCCATCTCAGGATGCAAATGTTAATCTTGTGTGTTATGAACTTTCTTGCAGCAAATTCCAGCATTTTTTCCTCTCTGCATTTTGAAGAAGGACCTTGATTTATAATGATTGGATTTTTTCCACTTAAGTAGAGGAATGAATGCCAGCTTCACTTTTGCTGTATAAACAGTAGATTGGACTTCAAAGATCTGATATGTCAGAGGAAGTAATTTGGTAGGGCCAAATAAAAATAAAACGGTCAATAGTTAAAGGTGCTTAAAATAAAATAAAACATTGGGCATCGCTAAATAAGGCCTTTGGAAAAGAGACTGTTGGCTGAAGAACTGAGTAATTAATTAAGTTTTGACATTACTTGTTGGGAATTGCCAGTGACCCAGTTGTGTTCTCCAAGTCTTAAAGGCACAAGAGCATGCCAGTATGTTCATTCATCTCATCAGGTCAGTATCGGTTGCAGATAAGTCTTCAACATTCACTGATCCAAACAGCGAGAGAGATCCACATGATTGTGGAGAGTATCAGGCCCCAATTACATTGATTATCATTAGCTAGTTAGTATTCTGTGTTCTCAGTGACCACTGGCACCCTTTTTGCTGTACAGAGAGCAATGGATACCTGTTTGGCAGATGTCACTATACGCTCTGTATAATGGGACACTGTGTTTCACCATTAAGCATGGATTAAAATCGAGATACACAGAGCTTGTTATTAAGCAGATGACTTCATCTATAATAAATATTTTCTTTGTGATCCAAACTGCCCCATCCCCAGCTTGATAATGTTGTTTACCCATAGTTAAGAGTATGTTAGAATGTAATTGCAACTATTTGCCATGACTGGATGTTAGAATGAGCGACCATGCAATTTGCATCTCATATATCCAGAAATTAAAAATGAAGGACTGACCACTTGACACCATTGTAGTTCTTGAAATAAAGCCTGCTGAGCTCAATTTGTTGTGGCTGCTAAATGACTCCACTCACCAATTTGAATACATGATGAAATTCCTATTAGAAGATGGCACTATAATAATTGGTGGCATAATAAAAGTGCCAGAAACAGAATGGAAATATCATTCTGTTAATCCCTTACTTCAGAACACAAGTTTAAAATGGACTTTTTGAAATGCATGCATGATATTTGTTCTGACCTCTGGAAGGATACTCCTTTCCCCATCCTGCTCCCAGATACTGGGAGGTGATCAGAGCTATGATAATTTCAGTCTTTCTACAAGACACTCAGAACTGTATGCTGTATTCTGTGGATGAATTATTTTTGTACTCTAGAGTAACTGCTGTTTCTCCTCAGAGCTGTATGAAAAAGGAAAATGAATGTTGGTAGTAAGGTGTTGATAAAAAGATTTGCAGGTGATTGCAGGTGGGAAATGCAGTTTCCACCACCTTAGAAGACAGATTAATAGAAAGCCCTTACCTTTACACCTCTTTGGAAGCTGTGTAAACTCATAAGCATTTTCGAATTTTCAACCTGTCCCCTCCCCAAGGTTCTAATTATTCTGCATCAGGAGCCTCTTAATTCTTGCTCTGGGATGAATTTCTGTTTATGTGCCTGTATCAAAGCTTAGGCTCCTCTTTATAGGAATGCAGCTTTGACAATGATGGGCTAGGTTTTTTCTATCCAACTAATTTAATTTCTTCACATAGTCACATTTAATATTCATCAAAATAAAACATAGTCAGAAGTAGTATTTGAAAGTAACCATGGACAGACCTAACATTGCAAAGGTGATCCTTCTTTCCATTACCAATATTTCTCCCTCTTCTTCCAGTTTCTCAGAAAGAAGCTCGGTGAAGGTATGTACGCTACAAGCCAATTCTACTCTTGAATTCTTTTGTGAAGACCTCACTTTTTTCTTTCTATAAAACATTGATTGCGTGAATGTCCTATGTCTTCAGTGTGTCTAATGCATTAAAAAGCATAGAATTTAAAGCTGTAATTATAAAAGCTTAAAGGAAGAATGCCATTGAATGTTCTTCAGATAGGTTACCAGCTTTCCAAATATGTTCTATTACAGAAGTTGATTTCCTGAAGAGTTTTGTCATACATGTGTATCTGGCTGAGAGTGGCTCTTGCACACTACAGTACGAATAAAGTACTTCCATAGCTCTAATGCACCTTTTTTTTTACTGTGTGGGCCTTGGGCTCTCCTTTTCCTTAAAAGTATTATTTTGCTGCCAAATCAAAAACCATGGAAAGAGACAATACTGAGGAGTCACATTTGAAATAAGACAGCCCATTCAGGTCAGAAAAGAACTGGGGCAAAGTATGTCCTGTCTGTTCTCTAAACAATGGATATTGCAACTACTGATCAACTTGAGTGTAATGAAAAGGAAGAAAAAATTCTTATGTTGATACTCAGTAATTCATTTAGCTATTTTTGATGGTATAAATAAATTCAAATCTTTTTTTGTATGTTCAAGACTTTAACCTGTCTCAGGTTTTAAGTAATTTTACATGTGTTTTCTTCAAGGAGGGGGTGTTTATATGATGACAATATTTTCATATTCATTAGGATTGCTGGAAGTCATGGGAGTGACTTAGAGATGCCAGTCACTGTAAGGAGGGTTTTTTTCTTGTTATGTGGGAGGTGGGTTTTCAATTCTACGTGCACAGCCATCGGAGCAACATGCAATCTAGAACCAGGAATAAACCCAAGAAGAACAAAAACAGTGCAAGAAGGGAAAGAGACCGGTGTTTTGTGTTCCCATTCAAATGGTAAAGAAAAGCAAAGCAGAAAAGCAAAGGAGAGAAAAGTCAGGGAAATTTCACTGGTAGCCAGTTTAAAATAAATGCAGGCATCCTGCTGAATGATGTGAATTTTGGATCAGACTCATTCCTGCTGTACTGGCATCTGGAAGTATTAAAACAGTACGATGCATGGGGAAGGGGGTAACCCTGCTGCACAAAGGAAGTGAATTGTCCAGCTGCCAAGGTCTCCTACATCAGCAAGGGATCTAACCCTATGAAGGGTGGCTGCCATGGGGCTGTGACTTTGACACCATCTTCAATTTGTAGTTGTATTGATTTTTCTCATGGCAGGAGATGTGAATAAATCTATTTAGAAAACTGGGCATGCAGTCTTCTGCAACTCCTGCCTGGCAGGTCGTTTCCCAAAGGCCAGAAAATATTCTCTAAGTTGTAACGAGAGAAGAAAAAACAAAGAAAAAAAGTATCTTCAGAGTTCCTCTAAATATCAGAGAATAGTTGCTGGATTAAAGCAAGTTACCTTGAATAGTATCTCTCTTGGGCTTCTCTTAGGAATTTCCTCATACCTTTGCCTGAAATTGGACTTACTCCTGAAGGAAGCGAAAGATATTTCATTGACTGGGTTCTTAAATGCAGTTCCTCAAAACATTCAGGCATTTGCAAATTTAGAAGTGCAGTAAACACTTAGATAAACAGATAGGCATTCATGAATAAGCAGGCTCCTGGGGAAATGAGCAGCTTAAGGCTCAGTGGTTCTTCATGCCTGTAGGATAGCTGAGATGGAGCATAGCAGGAAAAACCCCCAGATTTTGAGATGTCTTCCCCCTGGCATTTTATCCGTGGGAAGAATGCCACATTTCTTGATTGTAGGCATGCCAGTGCTCAGGCTTGGCAGGCCACTGTAATGAGCTTCCTGAGATTTTTCTGTCTCTGCTTGCTCAGTCACGACAGGAACTGATACTTGAATCTTTTGTTTATTACTGCTCTTCAGTATCTATAGGATTCCCCTAGCCCTGTAAAACTCCTGCTTTACTGAGCAGTAACTAATGCAGAGTAACGATGATTTAGGTTACTGCTTGCCCATAAATAAACTTCGGTCCCTGCTATAAAACTAGTTTTTAACAAAGGCTTCATTGGGTTTAGTTTAGCATTCTGCTTAAAAGTGGTTGTTAAAATATGTTGGTTTTTCTAAGGGATCCAGTATACATTGGAAGGGAAAGAGAAAGCTACCGTTTATGGTTTGGATTTGGGTGTTCAGAGTCATGACTTTATCTTGCTGGGCCACTGAAGGCTGTAATTGAACCTGTCAACACTTTGAAATAATTAAATTATAAGCATTAGATGTTATGTGTTAAAATGAATATTTTTATTTATTTTTTTCTTAATTTGAGATTTTCAAGTCCCAGTGTCTGTTTAAAAAAAATTAAGAAAAATGTAGATTTTATGTGACAATTTTCTTCCCTTCCCACTCATAGGCAGGCTTAGAAGAGCAGATAATAGGGTTTCTGCACTTTAGAAATCGCTTTTTATTCAGGTCAAAGTTAACCTTGCTGTAGTTAAAAATGGATTATCAGACATAGAGCCCTCCCTATCGTTAGCTGGGAGTCAATGCTCACATGGCAAAACTCACCATTTCTTTTTCTCTTCTTTCTACTGATCTCTTGGGGTCCTTTTTCTAGCTGTGAGCAGTGGCATGCCAATTTCAATTAACATTTCCTTTAAAACAAATGTTGTGGTCTGCTTAGTGCTTGTGGCTTTCCATTTCTAACAAGGATAACAGGAAAGTGCAGGAGTACAGCTTTGTTTCTTTCAGTATGATGTCACTGAGCCTTGGTGAACATCATTAACCATTATCCATCTATGGCATTTCTTCAAGTTCCATGTGATTTAAAGGTCAAACCAAGGCCTGAAGACTGAATTCTCTGTCTGAAATAAAGGATAGTTTGTTTCCCAAAACAGATTAAAAGCCAAAGCCCATTACTTTAAAATGATGGGCTGCTTTCTCATTGTGACCACCAGGCCAAGGCTTGATCTCAAGGTTTTTGGAAAGTGCTGTGCTGATCGCAGGTCTGTAGAGATACCTATTACATCTCTGTGAATAAATTATGTTGTTAGATTTCTGATTTTACCAGAGGAGAAATCAGCAAAAAAGTTTTGATGAGTTATCCTAAATTGCATTTTTCTCTGCCTCAGGAAAGGAAAAAGTCATTTTGAGTTACTAGAATATATGGTTCTCTCTGAAATACATAATTTTACTCTTTTGACCCTTTAAAAATGAAGATACAGATACCTTTTAAAACATAAATCTGAATACTTTCTTTTGAAAACTTTGTTTTTTAACACTTCTAATGGTTTCAGTGATTCTTGCATTTTTTGCTATGTCAAATTGAAATAAAAAAAGTCAACCCCCCCTTGTTTGCTTCTTTCCCCTCTCCTACCCCATTGTGAACCCCTTTAATTTAACCTGTATTTGCTTGACTCTGCCACTCCTGGCTCTTTCTGTGTATCTTTCTCATTCATCAAACACAGAACTGTCTTAAATAATTGTGGCAGTCCAAATAACTGTGTGTGCCCAAAGTTAAAGCCTGGGAAAAAACAAATCAGAAAGAAAACCTAGTTCTTGGTCCAAAACAATATGTACTAGCCTTTTTCCTGACTCTTCTGTGAAAATAAATCTCCAGGGCCTTTGTGGCCTGAAGAGAACGTAATATGTCTGGGGCAGTGAAAAAAGGGAAACCTAAGAGTTTGGTTTACTCTTTTTAAGAAGAGTAAACATACGGAAAAGGTGGGGAGGGAGGCCACAGGCCAAAAACATATACAGAGAAGGTTTCGGGTGTATGCTGTGGGCCAGATAATCACTTTATAGTGGTTCTTGTCAGTTTGTAATTTTTTGTGATTATTTATGCTGCCAAAGCTATATGGTACTGTAGTTAGTATCCCGGCAGATCCATAGTGCTGCATTATGAACAATGAACCAGATATTGAAAAGTATTATTTGAATTGTTTCAGAAACAGAAATCTTGACTCTGCCAAGCAGGAACTCAGGAGCTGGTGTGCTGGGTGATATCAGTGTTCTGCCCAGCCTTGGAACCTGTTTTTAACAGATGCAGTTTCCTGATGCTTTGGAGAAAATTTCCAGAGCCTCCCTAATAAATAAATAAAATAGAGCAAAACATTTTGAAAATAAGACAAGGTGACTAGAATTGAATCCATCTGAATTCACACCTGCAGGTGATCAAGGGGTACATTTGTTGTTGGCTGCTGAAGAGGCTAATAAGGGCCTAAGAAACTTTGGAAGTGATAACTTAAAAATATGTTAAATGCAGGTGTTCAAGTGTATTTTTAAGAAAACACTCTTCACCTAAAACTTTAGGCCGTTACAGATGCTTCACTGAATTTAATAAATAATTCTTGGCATTTTGCTTAGTATTCTTTATTTTTTCTTTTTTAAAAAAATTAGCATATATCTCTGTATTCATAATTAATTTATTCCAAATTCCTTTTCAGCTACTTGTGGAAAATTTTATGTAACATTTGGAACAAGAAATGTAGAGCACTGAAGAGTGAAAGCTGTTATCTTATTCACACGACAAAGGCATATATTATTCATACCGTAATATCCAAACTGCAGGAATTGATAGATGGGACTTATATAGTCAACTCCCAAGCAAACTAAAAATATATTTTAAAAATAAACTGCTTTTTGAGTGGTTAATTCAAAATCAGATGGATTACTGTTAGATACTCTATATGATTATTTTTACTGTTGGGACTCAAACTACCTACATATATTTTCTCAGTGAGACCGGAAAAGTCTTAATGCATTTATTTTTCCTTCTGTTTGGGTGATTTAAAATCCGAAAAGGCACCAGTAGATCAATAATTTAGTGCAGCCAGATGAAAAGTGTCTTAACCTGTTGGTTTGATTGTGGGATATTATGGAGTCTTACATCGTGAACGACTGCATTTAGATTGTATAATCCATATTCAAAATAACTTCTAGTGGAAGGAAAATTGGCCATTTGTGGGGGAAATTAATGTCTGTGTCTGCTCCTTTTATATTGTACAGAAAGGTTTGGTCGGCATGAAAGACTACTGCAGGACTGTTCCTCTCACAGAGAGGTAGGTGAACCCCTCTTGTTGGTGTTATGGCTACAGTGTTAAGAGTTTTACTTTCACATAATTTACTCAACAGTAAAGAACTTAAAAACAGAGTAATCTTAAATCATGGCTGTTGCACAGATATTTATGGGAAAAATATCCCAAATCAGGCTAAGTTTTCTAAAATATTCTCAGTGAATGACCTTATTAATTATTTAGGAGGAGTTCTAGAAAAAGTCAGTGGTTTTTACTGCAATAATATACCAGTGAAAGGGTAATTAATTTACTGTTTCTTGTGACCCTGAGAAACAGCTAAACATCTCATAGTCACAAATGATGACTTGGTACCTTTGCTAGCTGAGACTGCTTGTTTCTTCTCAGGACATCTGAAGCTGAGTGCCTGTGGTTGAAGTTTGTTTCTTCACTCACTGTTCTGTTTTTAGGCAATTCAGGCCACTTGTGCACGTCTCACAGAGACCAGGTAAAGATCACTTTTTTTTATCCATCAGTGAATCCATTCCAGATTCTTCTTGTTTTTCTCTCTGCAATTACAGGACTGAGGAATTGTGAACTACTTAAATTTTGTTTTCTAAAAAGTAATTTGTTTAAAACCACAGTTCTTATTTAAGTATCAGAATACATTATCCTTAATAACAGACAGCCTGGTTCTTAAATTAAAGCTGTGTTCCTCTGAAGCCTGGTCTTCTCATGGCTTATTCCCATGAAAATCTGACCCTTGTAGTTGACTGATTTTATTTATAAAAGGAAAACAGGGACATTATTGCCTTCTACTCTTAGTTTTGTATTAAAATTCTAATTCTGTTGTCATCTGGAAAACACAGCAAATTTGGAAACACACTGTTCATGTTTCAGGAATGCCCTTCTCCATACCTGCCACTTGCCAGGGTCCTGCTGTGGTGGATTTTGAATAATCTGGTTTTCTCACAAAGGGAAAGAACAATAAGAATGGTTCTCACTGAGATTTCTGTAAACCTTCTGCTTGTTTCTGTGTGTGATATTATACTTCACCACTGGTTTAACACAGATGATATGCATGCATAGTGTGATCAACCGTAACAACTGAGTAGGTGACAAGGGTGTCATACAAGACTTTATTGATCTATTCTGCATTTGCTTTTAAGATATTGTGTGTTGACTTCAATTACTGCTGTTAAATTCTCACTCTTCTTTTAATCTCCTCTCTCTCAAATGGAGAAAATCTTTCTTTAATTCTCAGAAAACTTCTATCTTGCCCAAAAGATGTAACTTGTAAAAATCATAGCATATACTATATTTTCTCAGCATTAAGCTCAGAGATGAACATGACTGAAAATCAATAATGTGCTTGGCCTGCAGCCTCATCATATATTGATTTACATGTCATTTGTCTCCATAGAAAATGCAATTATTGCTTAAATACAATACAGTATTTTGCTAATAGGATACAAATGTCACCACTGAGTAAAAAGGTCACACTTGCATGTAAATGATTGTCAACCCAATCTCACGGTTGTCGCTGCCATTATTTTGAAGAGGTTGTTAAGAAACAGGAGACACAGTCTCAGCTGTTGATTTAAGTGGCATCGGTGGTTCCAGTTCTCTGGTCTTACATAGGTGCTTTGCGCTGCTTTAGTTTTATAAAATGCAGTCAAGAGAGATCACAGAGATAATGGAGGATTTCTCTACCTGATGCAGGGCCACTGCAGTAGCAGTGATTGTACAGTGGTTCTGTTATTCATGTGTGTTTAGAAGAAGCTGCTGTGGCTTTCTCAAGATTATGGATAAAGCCTGCATCTTAACTCACTGGCCTTGAATTCTCTGTGAGCTGTGCAGTATGTAATACCCACATGAAAGCCTCCTCCTTGGAAGCTCCTGAGTGGCACAGAATTCACAGTGTCTGCACCTTTCTTGTTGCTTTCTCTGTCACTGCTATGACTATGATGAGTAGGATTATTAATGTAAGCAATTGCTCTTCGGCTGAAGAAGCAAAGCAGGAAAGCCAAGTGTGCATGGACAAAACAAACCAAAAATGTTATTTTTCTAACTTACTCTGAGCCTTTCACGGTGATTGCTCCAATGCAATCCAGTTTTTGTAGTATATTACAGTACCTAATTTAGATAAGGAATCTCCCTGAAGTGGCACTACATGGCATTATACAGCAGAATACCTGGTGAGCAATACAGAAGGAAAAATTTCTTGTATTAAGACTTTTTTTCTTTGTAGCTTTGAAGCTATTGAGGAAAATCTTCACATAGAAGAAAAAGACGAAAATAAAAAAAAGTAGTAGGAATTCAAGAAAGACTGCTGAATTTGCTGGAAGAGCTTCATGCCCAATGTCCTGTAGAGAAAGAGATTTTTTTTATCTCTGTTATAGTAGGATGTGTAACAGCCTTAACTCTTTCACATGGTAACATGGTTAGTGCTTAATAAATGTGCTTGTAACTTTAGTAAGAAGTTCTTTTTTTCCTAACTGAAATAGAGAGGAAGAGAGTTAACAACAACTCTGTAAATTCCTGTATCATCTGCCAGGTGGTCAGAGGCACGATTTTAAGGATTTTTTTTTTTTTTTTTTTAAATATGTACTACTTAGACCAAAATTGTGAAGTTAGAATGCAGTTTGTTTTAAGCATCCTTGTTGCTAATAAATCTTAAATTTGGTTAGAACTCAAGATAGTATATAAGAATATTATTCTTTCATACCTACCAATGAAATGATCATGTTAACTGGGAGGCTTTATATGGTGGTAAGCATCATGCAAGTGTATGTGTTGGGGATGAAGCTGGAAGTCAGAATAATTGTAGACACTGTAGTTGGCGATATTGTAAACCCTTTGTATTTCACTGAAGGTCTCACTGGCACTTATACAAATTTTTCAAAAACTCAGTTTCCTATAACAAATAATCTGTTTGTCAATGGTTATGTAATTACCAAGGAAAGGAGGAGATTACAATATAGTCTTGAAAACAGTCATTTCTGTACCACGTTATATGAACTGCAGGAGGCCAGACCAGTACATACTCAGCTAGTTTAAGAACCATTTAAGAACCTTGGTTTCTAGATCCTCTCAAATTTGGAATACTTTGTTGTGCTGCAAAGAGTAAAAGTCACTTTACTATTTTCACTTAGGTTTGTCATGAATATTTGTGGCAGAGGTTATAGAGCAGAAGTAATACAGTAGATTATTGGGTCACTTAATGACTGATTCACCTCCTTCAGTCAACACAGATAGCTACAGTGATAGGGAAGGTTATAAGGGACAGTTTGTTTCAATTTTCAAAAATACTCTTTGCCTTTAAAAGCTTTGCATTTCATGGATGAATTTTAATTCTCCATAGGCTGTTGGAAGAGAAGAAGGAAGAAATGTTATAGGGCTTTACTTTCAATTTTGCCTTCCACATTTGATTCAGTTATATTTCTGATATGTTTTGAGATGTTCAGAGGCACTAGGCTGAGTAAGTGTAAGACTTCTTAATGCTTGTTATTCCTTATCCAAACCATTTTTTTGCAGGTAAGAAGTATGGATCTACTGAATTAAAATGCTTTGCAAGATTACCTCAACTTCTCCAAAATTTAATTTTTTTACAGGAAAACTAGGGAAACTAAAGCAATGCAAAAAATGTTTAGTATTGCAATTTTCACTTCAAAGTGTATTTTCACTTTGTTTTTCTTATTTTTCTTATGATTTTATGTTCCCAACTATTTAATGATAAGAAGTAATAAAACTCAGTCTAAAATAAGCACTTGTGGAATAATTCTCCTCAGGAAAATGTAGGTATTTTGAAATTTTATTCCAACTTGAACCAAAGCAACACTTCAAAAATATCTCTCAAAATTTATGCCCTATGACAACCTCTGTTTACTTACCTGAGGAGTATACATACATTTTGTGGGAAGAGTCAGAAAAATAGCAATGCACATCTTTTCAATTTGTCATTATGTAACCAGAGCTATGGAATTAACCAACCATGGATGTTGCTATACAACTTGTACAGCCCTATCCAACTGGACATTAAGTCTGGGGACATGGAGTATATCAATCAGTATATTCTTTGATCTGTATTTTAGTCCCTAGGTAATCATTAATGTGAATGAAACAATAGACAATGTGCTTCTGTCAGAAAAGGATGACAAAATGTGGTTTTGTGTAGTGGACTGAGAAAACTGGCCAGGACTGCCAAGATTAAGAGCCAAGTAGGTAAAAGGTAATTCCAGCAGGGGGAGATCGCGACCACCAACTCAGGGACCACCTACCCAAGTAATGCCACCTACTCAAAAGAGAACAATGGGAAAGGACAACTGAGTCTGCGCAATAATTTACATGTGAAGCGAGCAAGTTTGTACCAATCAGTAGAAAGGACAATAATGAATATGTATGAATATGTAAATTTTGATCTATAAATCGTATGAGAAAGGTGAGTAAGGTATGCACGTTAGGAGGAGCGATCCCCCGTGCATCCGGCACCATGAATAAAGAATGCCTGCTCTTTAATACTAAATTGGTGTTAAAGAGTTGTTTCTGATTTTACCGTGTTTTTCGGTAACAATTAGGGTTTTCAAAAACATATATTAAAAAAATAATATACATATATATATGTGTAGAGGTAACTCAAAGTATATGTGCTGGTTGTTTTAGACTGTTTAGAACCCGTTGTTAGTGTGTGCCAAGAGGTCTATTTCCCCTGCATATAATTTGGAAGAAAAGATTTGATCTTCAAGCAATCAACAATAGTTTCCAGTCTGAAACAAAGTTTTTCTTGAAAACTGTATTTATCAGTTTTTACAACAGCTTGAATTAAATAAAAATGTGGCTTAAATAAAAATTTTAAAAATTCCAAAAATTTCACTTAAAGAAGAAAGTACTGCTTAGTCATGTAGATCATCTATAATTTAGTTTCTCTTCTCGCTTGCTTTTAGAAGTTTTTTCTGCAATGTCCTAAGCAGATTATTTTAAGAAAAAAACATTACTGTGAATTACTAGGCCCATAAATGATGGTATAGTTCCAATTTAGTCAACACTAAATAACATTTTGTCTAATATTTTGATCAAAATATTAGTATATTTACATTTCTTACATGAATGCAAAATGCCTGGGTTTGGCATACCTTGTTTAGTAAGAGAATTTGTATACATGAAAAACACATGTACTATCTTCTACTAAAAGAGAATAAACCCAATTTGCTTTAAAACTTTGGTTGTCCTGAATGGAGTTTCCCTTTGTGAATAAGAAGTATATTGATATTAATAACAGTATATGTATATAGAACTCTCTGAATTTGCCCTTTGTCTCAGATGTTTGAGCTAAGAAACTTTTTCCCAGTATGGCTAATCTAAATAATCAGAAATTTCAAACTTTGTAATTTAATGTACCTATTTTAATAATAGCAATTTAAATTTTAAAGTACTATGATTTAATATCTGTGGAGGTCTGTCTGTTTCTTGTACCTGTGTGTTAAAGATTCAGTACATATGTGTTAAAAAGCAGAACTGACAGTTGATGTTTTTAGCTTATTAACATCATTCCAGCTGCTTTGCTCTGAAGAAAACTCTTGACTATTCAAGGGTCAGGAAAATCAGTGTTGTTGGTAACCCTGACTTTTTTTTTATTTCTCTCAGCTAACTCCCAGACTGCCCTTAGCTGAAAATATTTTAGCCTGTATCATGAATAAATACTGGGCCTTGTTCTTTTGGCTGGCCTCCTGTGCAGGAGGTGTTACCTGTAGCTCAGCGTTTTAATGATCCAGTGACAGTATAGTCCATGGTCAAGTCCATATTTGTTGGACCTTCAGCCTGATCTCCTTTGTAATCCTGAACCTCCTGTTACTAGGCACAGAAGGTCCAGTGACAGGATCCCTGCAAGGCAGATCTGAAACACCCTTAACATGCTCAGGATCATGGTCCTGTACTTCATCTGCAACAATCACAATGTCAGTATGATGTTTTCTTTTTATTTTCTTTCTCAAAGTTTTTGGATAGAGGCATGTGTATGTTTGAGATCTCACTGTTAAAATAAGATGCGAACTTCTATCTGAAAATAATAAATATGCGAAATAATAAATTGATGGGCAATTAATTCAACATTCAGACAATTGCTGTTTTGACTATCTTGGCCTTTGAGGGTAAGCGTTCACCACTGTGTTCTTCTTAGCCTTTATTTGTTAACCAAACAGAAAGACTCTTAAAACCATTTGTTCTCCTTTCTATTCAAATTCAAATAATGGAGGAAGGTGGTTGAGATACTCAAGTCGGTAGCTGCTTCTTTTCCTCTCAAGGGTGGAATTATTCTAGTGGCTATGATTCTAATTGCAGCACTGCTACACACTGTGGAAGCAGTTTCAGGCCACCTGGGACTCGGTTTTTTTGTTTGTTTGGTGGGGGTTTTTTTGTGGTTTTTTGGTTTTTTTTGTTTAATGCAAAGAAATCCAGAGGCAAGCCTGTGCATGTCCTAAAGCACTGATTTTTTTCTATTAAATGACCAAAATATGTTCCTTTTTTGAATTTATGGCTGCATTCTCTGTTGAATTCAGTTTCCAAATGGCTGTCAAGTGCTCAGGAAGGTAACTCTGTGTGAAAAATACTGAATACTTTAGGAGGTTTTCTGTGGCCAGCTTTTCTTTTATCTAATTTTCCTAAAGGGGAGCCAGCCTAGAAGTAGCTTCTCTGTGTATTGGCTACTTAATGTCTAACATAAATCTGATTAAAAAAAAAAAAACAACCCAAAATAATACCCCCTACATGTAGGTATGCATGTAAACACAGAAACCCCTCAAAACTAGGCAAGTGCAAACTTGATGCCAAGACTTCCTTCACCAGTATTACTGCCATTATGTCATTATTGCTGTTTCAGTTACACCTGAATTTTATATGAATTGATGGCTAAATGTCTCCAAAAGAAAAAGATTTTTCACCCTATGTCAGAGGAATATACAAGTACTACTGTCAGGTTACCAGTGCAAGACCAGCCCAGGCTCTAGCTGCACAGCCTGCTCCGTTGCGAAAACGCTCACACCAGCACGTCCAACAGGGGAGTAAGTCCGGCCAAGCAGCATGGTGATAAAGGTTCCTTAGCTGTCTCCCAAGAGGTGAAACAGAAGAGTAATCACCTCAAGTGTATGTATACAAACGCACACAGTCTAGGTAACAAACAGGAGGAACTGGAGCTCCATGCCCACTCAGAAGGGTACAACATCATAGGAGTAACAACTCAAATGACTGGGGGATCGCAATGGACGGTTACAAGCTCTTTCGTAAGGTCAGACAGGGTAGAAGAGGTGGAGGAGTTGCACTCTACATCAAGGAACACCTTGAGTGTATCAAAGTCAACTATGGTGATTGCGACTGCTCTATCAAATGTCTCTGGGTTAAAGTCAAAGGGGTCATCTCCAAGTAGGACCTCACAGTGGGCATCTGCTACTGACCTCCTAACCACGATGACGTTGCTGACGAAGCAATACTTGGATGTGCTGGTTTTGGCTGAGAAGGGGTTAATTCTCTTAACTGTGGTGGTTGGGGGCTTTTCCAGCTTCCCACGCTCTGCTGCATCAGCGGGAGGCTGGGAGGGGCGGGGCCACAGCCCAGGCAGCTGACCCCGACTGGCCAATGGCAGCTTCATTCCATACCATGTGACACCATGACCAGTATATTAAGGGGGGAGTTGTGGCTCAGGGGGGAGGGGTGGGATTGGGTGGTGAGTGGCTGTACTGTGTGTGGTTTGTTTTGGTGGTTCATCCCCCTTCCCCCTCCCTGGGTTCTGCGCCTCTTGTTGTTGTCCTTTCCATTGCATTTTTGTTGTTATGGGTTTTTTTTTTTAATTTTAATTATTAAACTGTTCTTATCCCAACCCATGAGCGTTACCCTTCTGACTCTTTCCCCCATCTACTGGTGGGGGAGTGAGCGAGCGACTGTGCGGGGCTGAGCTGCCAGCTAAACCAAAACAGTCTTTTTTGGCACCCAACATGGGGCTCAAGGGTTGGAGATAATAACAGCTGCTGGTCACAGCACCATGTTTTTATTTTTGCAGTTTGTGTTAAAGATTGGTATTGGTTTTAGTCTGCTGTGATTAGTAATGTTTTGCCTATGAGATTTGTTATGCAAACACTGGTTTTCAGGTTTATCTGGTGTTTGGGGTTTTGGCTGAAACCATTACTGTACTTTGGATACCACCTTGTTGAGGCAATTAGCAACTATATTCCTCCTCTGAGATTTTATATGGAAGAAATACAGAATGGTGTCTTTGAAACTTTCTTCTATGATGTCTCCGCCTTTATTACAGCAACCTTTTTGTATCTTGAACATCCTTGGGTGGTTAAGGCGCACTTGTTGTTAGTTTTTGGCCATGGTGTTTTTTGGTTTTGACTAAGCAACTGAAGAATATCACCCAGAAATCTGCCCCGAGGCTTGATAGTTACGAGTGACAGGGCATATGGGATAGCATGGGCAAATACCTAGGGCAGTGGGCACCCCCAGTGTTTTGGAGTTTCACCCCTGAACAAGTGCAGAATCCTGAAGAACTAGTAGAATATTTGGAGAAAGTATGTTGTTATGCTGGGAACTCCAGAGAGACACAGATAACTGCAACGTGCTGGGGCCTGGCCCATGCATACCAAGCCCTGCTCAAGAGTATTCAGTGCCCCCAGGGGGAAGAGAATGTCTCTGGATTGAAAGGCAAAGTGACAGGTGCTGCAGCCACTCAAACCCCCACAACAAGCACTGGAGCTGGCTCAGAGAATCAATCCCTGCCTGTATCAGTCGCCCCCATACATAAGATGAAATATTGGAAGCGGACGTCAACTCATTTAGAATGGGATGATGAAAAAGCAGGGCCATCATGAGGAGAGGAGGAAGAAGTCATAAATGAAACAGAGACTACCCGATCCCTGTCCTTGAGTGAGTTGCGAGATATGCAAAAAGATTTCAGCCGTTGTTCAGGTGAGCACATTGTCACCTGGCTGCTCCGATGCTGGGATAATGGGGCCAGTAGCCTGGAACTAGAGGGAAAAGAAGCCAAACAACTGGGATCCCTTTCCGGGGAAGGGGGTGTTGACAAAGCAATTGGAAAAAACCCACAAGCCCTCAGCCTCTGGAGGTGACTCCTGTCTGGAGTGAAGGAAAGGTACCCTTCTAAAGAAGATGTTACATATCGCCTAGGAAAATGAACAAATATGGGGAAAGGTATCCAGTATCTACAGGAATTAGCTGTGCTTGAGGTGATTTATGGTGACCTGGACGATCAATAATCATCCAAAGATCCAGATGAAGCCGAGTGCACACAACCCATGTGGCGGAAGTTTGTATGGAGCGCAGCATCCTTTTATGCAAACTCATTGGCAGTGATGTCCTGGAGAGGGGACGAGACACCAGCGGTGGTGGAGGTGATTGATAGACTCTGGGATTACAAAGCAAATATCTCTTTCTCCCTCATCTCTGCTGTGGAGAAACTATCCCGAGAGGTCCAGCAACTCAAAGAAGATATGCCCTACTCCCCACCTCTACAGAGTAGTGTCTCAGCTGTTAGGAATAAGCATCCTTTTTCTCAAAGGAGAGGATACACACCATGGGCTGCCCTATGGTTCTACCTGCATGACCATGGAGAGGACATGATGAGGTGGGATGGCAAGCCTACCTTGCCCCTAGAGGCACAAGTACATGAACTACAAGAGAGAACAATCATTCAGGGAGGCTCTTCCAGGAAAGCTGCTGCTCCAATTTCCAGTGAGCAGGTCCCCAGACAGAGGAGTAGAAGTGCTGATTTTATTTCTGAGCTTAATAGAGAGACTCTTGATTCACATTTACAGGAAGTGAGTTGTGAATGCCATGATCAAGACTAGAGGGGCCCTGCCTCCAGCTGGGTGGAGGAAAGGGATAACCGGGTTTACTGGACTGTGTGGATCCGATGGCCTGGCACGTCCGACCCACAGGAGTATAAAGCTTTAGTGGACACCGGCGCACAGTGCACCTTAATGCCATCAAACTATATAATGCAGAACCCATCAGCATTGCTGGAGTGACAGGGGGATCCCAAGAGCTAACTGTATTGGAGGCCAAAGTGAGCCTAACCGGGAATGAGTGGCAGAAGCACCCCATTGTGACTGGCCCCGAGGCTCTGTGCATCCTTGGCATAGACTACCTCAGGAGAGGGTATTTCAAGGACCCAACAGGGTACAGGTGGGCTTTTGGTGTAGCTGCCTTGGAGACGGAGGAAATTAAACAGCTGTCTACCTTGCCTGGCCTCTCGAAGGACCCTTCTGTTGTGGGATTGCTGAAGGTCAAAGAACAACAGGTGCCAATCGCCACCACAACAGTGCACCAGCAGCAATATTGCACTAACCAAGACTCTCTGATCCCCATCCATGAGCTCATTCACCGACTGAGGAGCCAAGGAGTCATCAGTAAGACCCACTCACCCTTTAACAGTCCCATATGGCCAGTGCGGAAGTCTAATGGAGCGTGGAGGCTAACAGTAGACTATCGTGGCCTGAATGAAGTCACTCCACTGTTGAGTGCTGCTGTGCCAGACATGCTAGAACTTCAATATGAACTGGAGTCAAAGGCAGCCAAGTGGTTATGCCACAACTGATATCGCTAATGCATTCTTCTCAATCCCTCTGGCAGCAGAATGCAGGCCACAGTTTGCTTTTACTTGGAGGGTGTCCAGTACACCTGGAATCGACTGCCCCAGGGGTAGAAACACAGTCCTACCATTTGCCATGGACTGATTCAGACTGTACTGGAAGAGGGAGAAGCTCCTGAACACCTTCAATACAGTAATGACATCATCGTGTGCGGCAATACAGCAGAAGAAGTTTTTGAGAAAGGAGAGAAAATAGTCCAAAACCCTCTGAAAGCTGGTTTTGCCATAAAGCAAAGTAAGGTGAAGGGACCCGCACAAGAGATCCAGTTCTGAGGAATCAAATGGCAAGATGAACATCGTCAGATCCCAATGGATGCGATCAACAAAATAGCAGCCATATCTCCACCAACTAGCAAAAAGGAAACACAAGGTTTCTTGGGCGTTGTGGGTTTTTGGAGAATGCATACTCCAAATTACAGTCTGATCATAAGCCCTCTCTATCAAGTGACCCGGAAAAAAAATGATTTCAAGTGGGGCCCTGAGCAACAACAAGCCTTTGAACAAATTAAACAGGAAATAGTCCATGCAGTAGATCTTGGGCCAGTCTGGGCAGGACAAGATGTAAAAAATGTGCTCTACACCGCAGCTGGGGAGAATGGCCCTACCTGGAGCCTCTGGCAGAAAGCACATGGGGAGACCCGGGGCCAACCCCTAGGGTTTTGGAGTCGGGGATACAGAGGGTCCGAAGCCCGCTATGCTCCAACTGAAAAAGAGATATTGGCAGCATATGAAGGGGTCCGAGCTGCTTCAGAAGTGGTTGGTACTGAGGCACAGCTGCTCCTGGCACCCCGACTGCCAGTGCTGGGCTGGCTGTTCAAAGGAAATGTCCCCTCTACACACCACGCAAGTGATGCTACGTGGAGTAAATGGGTTGCACTGATCACCCAGTGGGCTCGAGTAGGAAACCCCAGTCGCCCAGGGATCTTGGAATTGATTATGGACTGGCCAGAAGGCAAAGATTTTGGATTATCACCAGAGGAGGGGGTGACATGTGTTGAAGAAGCCCCACTGTATAACAAACTGTCAGAAGATGAAAAGCAGTATGCCCTGTTCACTGATGGGTCCTGTCGCCTTGTGGGAAAGCACTGGAGATGGAAGGCGGCTGTATGGAGTCCTACACAACAAGTAGCAGAAACTGCTGAAGAAGGAGAAGGTGAATCGAGCCAGTTTGCAGAGGTAAAGGCCATCCAGCTGTCCTTAGACATTGCTGAATGGGAAGAGTGGCCAGTGCTCTGTCTCTATACTGACTCCTGGATGGTGGCAAATGCCTTGTGGGGCTGGCTACAGCAGTGGAAGCAAAGCAACCGGCAGCGCAGAGGCAAACCCATCTGGGCTGCCACATTGTGGCAAGATATTGCTGCCCAGATAGAGAAACTGGTTGTAAAGGTACGTCATGTGGATGCTCACGTCCCCAAGAGTCGAACCACTGAAGAACATCGGAACAACCAGCAGGTAGATCAGGCTGTCAAGACTGAAGTGGCTGAGGTGGATCTGGACTGGCAACATAAGGGCGAACTATTTCTAGCTCGGTGGGCCCATGACACCTCAGGCCATCAAGGGAGAGATGCAACATACAGGTGGGCTCGTGATCGAGGGGTGGACTTGACCATGGATGTTATTGCACAGGTTATCCACGAATGTGACACATGCGCTGCAATCAAGCAAGCGAAGCGGGTAAAGCCTCTGTGGTATGGGGGGACGATGGCTGAAATATAAATATGGGGAGGCCTGGCAAATTGACTATACCACGCTCCCACACACCCGCCAAGGCAAGCGCCATGTGCTTACAATGGTAGAAACAACGACTGGCTGGCTGGAAACATATCCTGTCCCCCACACCACTGCCCGGAACTCTATCCTGGGTCTCGAAAAACAAGTCCTGTGGCGACATGGCACCCCAGAGAGAATTGAGTCAGACAATGGGACTCATTTCTGAAATAACCTCATAGACACCTGGGCCAAAGAGCATGGCATTGAGTGGGTGTATCACATCCCCTACCACGCACCAGCCTCTGGGAAAACTGAACGGTACAATGGACTATTAAAGATGACACTGAGAGCAATGGGGGGGTGGAACATTTAAACACTGGGATACACATTTAGCAAAAGCCACGTAGTTAGTCAACACAAGGGGATCTGCCAAGCGAGCTGGTCCTGCCCAGTCAGAAATCCTACATACTGTGGAAGGGGATAGAGTCCCTGTAATGCACATAAAAAATATGCTGGGCAAAACAGTCTGGGTTCTTCCTGCCTCGGGCAAAGGTAAACCCATTCATGGGATTGCTTTTGCTCGAGGACCTGGGTGCACTTGATGGGTGATGCGGGAGGATGGCGAAATCCAATGTGTGCCTCAAGGGGATTTGATTTTGGGTGAAAAGAGTCAATGAACTGAATGGCACAATGCGAACTGCTATATAACATTGTGTGTCACCTCTGTGTTGTATCAATGATATCAGAGTACAAGTCTCCCAATCCATGGAAGATAAACTGTGAAACAAGCAAGGTGCAGCAGTGATGGAACGATGACTGACTCGGTATGCAGCAACCCAACGCCACACACACCATCTCTCCCACCCCGAAAGCCTGATACAGCAGATGGAGCAGAGAGTCATGGACTGGGCATCCCCAGGGATCAATATTGGGCCCAGTGTTATTCAACATCTTTATAAGTGATCTGGATAACTGCATCAAGTGTAGCCTGATGAAGTTTGCGGATGACACCAAGTTGAGTGGGGAAGTAGACACTCCAGAAGGGAGAGCTGCTCTGCAGGAAGATCTGGATAGGCTGGAAGAGTAGGCCAGCAAGAACCTTATGAAGTTCCACGAGGAGAAGTGTAAGGTCTTGCACCTGAGAAAACATAATCTGGGAGTGCAGCACAGACTGGGATCCACCTAGCTGGAGAGCAGCTCTGTGGAAAGGGACCTGGGGGTCCTGGTGGACAGAAAGCTCAACATGAGCGAACAGTGTGCTGCTGCAGCCAAGAAGGCCAACAGGATGCTGGGTTGCATCAAAAAGGGCATTACCAGCAGAGATAAAGAAGTCATCATCCCGCTCTACTCAGGGCTTGTCAGGCCACACCTGGGGTACTGTGTACAGTTCTGGTCCCTGCTATACAAAAAGGATGTGGACATGCTGGAAGGGGTCCAGAGAAGGGCCCCCAAGGCGATCAAAGGACTGGGAAGCTGCCATACAAGGATGGGCTGGGAGAGCTGGTTTTGTTCAGCCTTGAGAAAAGGAGGCTTAGAGGGGATCTCATCACCATGTACCAGTACTTAAGGGGTAGCTACAGAGAAGATGGAGACTCCCTTTTTACATGGAGTCACACGGAGAGGACAAAGGGGAATGGACACAAGTTGCTCTTGGGGAGATTCCTATTGGACACCAGAGAGAAATTTTTCACAGTGAGGACAGTCACCATTGGAATAATCTCCCCAGGGAAGTGGTTGTCTCGGCCACGTTGGACACCTTCAAGAGTTGTCTGGACAGGGTGCTGGGCCATCTTGTCTAGAGTGTGCTCTTCCTAGAAAGGTTGGACTAGATGACCCCTGAGGTCCCTTCCAACCTCTGATTCCTTGTGATTTTTACACACAATTTAGGAATACTCTGAGTCAAGGAATTTGCAAATGAAATTCAGCCTGAGAGCACTAAGCAGATCCATATTTTGAAATATGGGTTATGGGAGTACCAGCAGGTTACCCAGGAAGTTCACACTTGAACAGGGAAGTGAACAACCGCTTTATCAGTCTGCACTCAATCCACTGAGACAGCCTTTCTCTTGTCTAATCCCCACCCATTAAATTCTCAGGCCCTTCTTTCCCTTTATCCACTCTCCTCTCTTACCCTGTCCTGCTCCAAAACTGCCTGCTTCACTTTGAAGTATCTACTGCCCTTACCTTTTAATAAATTAAGTATGAACAAACCCTCACTTAACTCCTTATCTTACCTTTTCTCATATTTTGTCTTTCTGTAGCCCAAAAGTGCTATGGGACTTGTTCAGCACTCCTTTGTGCTTGTACAGCACCTAGAAAAGATTTCACTGATCCACTTTGAGGTTTCTTTGGTTACTACAGAGATAGAAGTAACAGCAAAATGACCAGGGATGAACAAGTCTAGTAAGAAAAAATATGCACCTATAAAAATTACATCATACTGTCTAGACCCTGTGAACTCAATGCAGTAACTGATTGGGGTTATGTTTCTTCATTGGCTTATTTAATGAGGAAGCAAATCAAAATTGTTCTCCCTGATGCACATGAAAACACTCTATCAAACATCCAAGCTGAAACTCTACTGAGGTAGAAAATGGAAATAGGAAAGAAGCTTTAAGAATGTTTACACAGGGAAGGAGATTTATCAAGATTTAGATATAAATTGCTTGGAAGCCTGCTGAGGTATGCTATGAAATCATACAAATATCCAATTAGCATGTTAAAAACTGTTAATTTTGATTTATACTACTGTTTGGTCCTGATTTAAAAACCTGGACACATTTGTCAGTCTTTTCAGGTTGTAAATATCCATCTTGTTAGACACATCAGCCTACGGACACAAGATTTTCTTTAGCTGCTCTTCCTGCTTTGTTCTCATTTCCTCCCTCTATTTCAGTTCTGAAACTTTCCTCTTTCACTACCCAGCAGAATTAATCCCAAGTGAACAGATTAAACTGTGTCACTACAAGGCCAAGTACCTTCCTCTCTGTGATAATACGACTGACCTAATTCCATGCAGTCGAGCTCCATCTACCAACAGCAGCCTAAACTCAGAACCATAGAGACCACTGAACAACAACTCATGCTTTATATTTTGGCATACAAGGGAGGAAAAAATTAGTGGAGCTGCTGGTTCACAGAGGGCTTGAGATACACACACCAGGACTTTTCTCATACACTGTCACTGGTTTGCAACTTTTGCCAAAATAGTACAACCATCATCATGTAGAGGTTCTCTTGTGTAACGTGCTATGAACAAGAAAGGGATGTAGTTAAGTGCTGTGCAACTATTCAACATTGCAGAGCACAATACTGCACATAGTTTAGGAGAGAGAGTGATAATGAGCATCACATTAAAATGAAAGTTTAAGAGTCTTTAACTGTAAGAATGTAGCCACCTGGTTGGAATTTGTCCAGAACATAGAATATATCAAAAAGTACTAGAGGATAGTTAATGTGCATGACATTGTCTAAAGAAATACGATTTTTTTCCCTCAAGGCCCCTTAAACATAGTTCAAGTGTTTACATAATCATCTATCTTAACACTAACAGTCTTCTAAAGACATGTATAGGAAGATATGTATGTATGTATTTGATGCATTACATCTTATATTTTTGTGTTAATTTTCTTTTGATAGCATAACTTCTTTTGAGGTGTCAGAAATGCAGATTTATCCCTAACAATTTTTTTAAAATACATTAACACAGAAAAGATATTTTAAATGGAAACCGTATGTCCATTTAACTTGGAAAAGTCAAAGTATCTCCTCTAAACCTTCTCATTTCCCTCTTGACACCAATTATTCTGTATTTTTAATTGAAGTTAGACATGTAATCCACTCCCAACAACTCAGTAAGGCACAAGGCAAGGGGGAAATATGCAAAAGTTTCATCATTAGACACAGAAACAAGCTTCAAGAAATTTCAAAAGGCAAAAAAGAAAGTGTGCTGTAGTAGCTATACATACATTCATCCACTAAATGTGCTTACACAAAATAGGTATACAGCTCATCAACTCCACAAAAACAACATGCCTACCTCAATAAGTATTTTATAATTACTCTCCCCCCCCTGCCAGAACAGGCACATCTAGACTATATTTGAATTTTCTGGCTCAGATCCATTGGTAGCATTCGTGTTTCGTATTCAGAAGGGAAAATATCCCCAAGGGGAAATACAAGCAGGTGTGCTTCTCTCTGAAAGTATAGTAAAGTTGTTTCATTAACTCTGCTTCAAATTTTTTGCACAGCTTATGAATAAACTAAACAATTATGTGTGTACCTGTAAAGCCTGTGTTTACAGCAATGCAACCACCCACAGGGGACGCTTATTTGCTTCTCATTGCTGTTAGCAGAACTTGAGCACTCAGATCCCACAGCTAGGTTCCAAAATCAGAGCCACAGTATTCAGTGAGAATGAATGAATTACAGGAACTCAGCAGTGGAACTTTTTCTTGTCCTTCTCCACTGTTCTTGTCTATATTGCTGGGTGAGGGAATTAAAGCGTCAACATAAGCATCTACAACATAACCTTTGCCTTGAAGATCATTGTCCCTTGTCGGTTCTCTGTGCTACTTTGCTCATATTACCCCCAGACCTGACAGATTGCTCCCTAACCTCACATCATATACAATATTGATTAAGTCCACCTCTGAACAGCACTCTGCTGCTTCTCAGCACATCTGCTCTCAGTGCTTTTCTGCCCAGAGAATCACCACCACCTACACAGAGCTCATGTCTGTCTCTCTGGGAAAGCACACGTGTGAGAATCTCTAGGGCTTTGCTAACTACAACGTTTAGGCAAGTAAAATTTTTTCCAAGGAGATGACAAGATTTCCTAAAATGAGAGAGAGGATGTAATAGGAAATCCATGTCATTCAGAAAGGTAAAACCAGCATGCTTCTGTCTAAACCAGACTTGTGTGGAAACCACGATTTAGGTCTGTGTGTAGAAGCTGCTTAGAGCTGCATTTGCTGCTGGATATAGTATAGCTTCATCATCTATTTCACAAATACCCACAAAAGTATTTTGCATGTAAATATTCATAAGGTGCAAATTAGTGGTTTCACAACTCTTCCCTTTCTTTTCCTCCCAGAAGCTGCTACAATAAAACCTTATTTCCCAGAACCCGAGTTAAATGTAAGCAAGGTCTCTCCCTTGACCTACACTCATGCATATCACCACTCCAAAGTATTTAAAATATTGATTATTCAGATGTTTCTGATGTCTCTGAAGCATGACATGCACATGTTGCTGCTGATTTTCCAGATAGAGAAAATAATTAGAAATCTCAGAATTTGTTGAAAAAAGGCCAAGAGATAAACTCAGTAGCCAGTTCAAAATTTGCAGAGTTACAAAAGTATCACATTTAGCATGTCCTTCTTGAAAAATCATATCTGAGCAGTCTTAACTTCAGACAACATCCCTGTAGCTAGTCATATGTGTTTTACAGAAGTGTAGCTTGGTCATCTTTGGTATGCTGTATGGGAACAAAACAACACAGTCTCCAGCAAAAGAAAAAATATCCCTCTCCCTTTTAAGCAAGGTGCTTAAAGAACCATCCATGAAGATAATAAAATATACTGGTCCAGCCCAGAGCCTTGACTCCCCTAAAGCCTCTGTATTCAAAACCACTGAATCCTCATCCCACACTTCAGCATCCTTAAACTACATTTGACTGAAAGACTCAGGCTCATTAACTTCATCTTGACACCAGAAAGCTTCCACAGACCAGACCACATTGTAAGGAAATCCATAAATCCATCCTGATCTCAGTACTGAATAAACATCGCCTTCAGCTACCACTGCTAATGAAGCTGTGCGTATAGATCATTCTATAGTACAGACTCATATGAAGACCATACACACAACATCCTCATCATGAAGGCATTGCACATGCTTTTTATAAATGCTATTAAGTTCTATGAAAAAAAAAATCATTATTTAAAAATTAAAAAGATAGTCCCAGTCCCAGAGTCCTAAATTAATAATAGTTAAGTATTTAATCTGCACACCAAAGAAATTAAACCCTATAATTTTCTTATACACAGTAAACACATGCATGCTATCTAGTCAGTTTACAGCACTGTTATATTTCTTATAACGAAAAAAAGAATTCTTAGGAAAAAAAGTCTACTTTGTAGCTGAGCTTCTTGTGCTCGTGTGTGCAGACCCTACACAGCCATCAAAGACCACACTTTGTAACATCAGAACTGCAGAAAGGATGGAAGAAAGCACTGAAGGAAGCCTTCCATCGAAGCTACTGCTTCAGACCACAAGAGGTTCTAGGAGGTTATTTTATTGAGGTTTACATGCACTCAGAGAAAAGCAGCAGCCATGGAACATTGGCCTGTTATCCCTTCCTTACTTCCTGAACATTTCTGTTCTCCATCACCTAATGTCTTTACCAGAGACAAGAAAACTTAAACGCTTAAACCAGCTCCAGGCAGACAGAGAGAATCCCTTTAACAATTCCCCTGGAAACTCCATCTGTCTGATTCACTTTTCAATGAACCAGAAGTATTCCTTCCTACGAACACAGATGACGCTACAGTTCCACATTCCAACTGTTATCCCCCAATTTCAGACCTTATGCCTGCATAAACAAATTCAATCTGCTGTACTGTTTTATTGCAGTAGCTTTACCAGTGGAGCTAAGTAGAAAAGTCAATGTTTGAGTAATTGTTGGATATTACTTATTTGATACAAAATGAGCACCAAATGAATTGGCAAATTAATCAGCAAATTATATTATTACCTTGAATAGATTTAAGCTACTCCATGTGAACCTATAACTTATTGCTATACAACTTTGATCACTGGCTAAACGTACAAAGCCTACAAATATACAAAGCATCAGGAATGATCTTTATAAAAATAAGATTAGCAGATAATAAGAACATGGATGCTGGAGAACTTGCTGACATTTCATATTAAAGCCAGAAATTGTTATGAAATTGAGCTGAAAGTTGCTATAACAGGGAGGAAAAGGTGATCACCAATAACGATCATTTATTAGAGTACTCTGTTATTGACATTTTGTAAAATTAGAAATCATGAGATTGTTGCCTTCCACAAATTTGACTAGGAGTAGGATCATTTAATGGCATACTAAGAGAAGGCAACCAGCTGGAAGTGCACAGCAAGTGGAGCATTTCCTCACTGAAGTTTAAAATTTTCTATGTAAATTCATTCTTCCCCTCTTCTAAAAGAGATGTAGGACCACACACTTCAGGCACACACACGCAAAGCAACACACTCATTCAGCCCCATGTGTTAGGGCAACACCCAAGGCAAAGGAAACAGAAGGATGAATGCCCTGAGCTGTGTGAAGATATGGGACTGAAAAGCTGGGGAAAGCCTTGGAGGGCACCACCTGGTACCCAGCTCCCCTCGCTACTCTGTCTTCTCCCAACGCTCTGACTGCAGGAGCAGACCATCACGGTCGATAATTAGAATTGTCACTTGCTATCACATGCAAAGCAAAGCGATACTCAAGCTTCTATAGTCAAAGTTAAACTTCTCTACCATTTTATTGATTTCTAGACAGGCAGACATATAAAGCATAGTTTGCTGCATTTTTTGACCTGTTAGCCAAAGCGCTGGATAGGGGTTTAGGTCCATTTCTGTCAGTAGGATATCCAAAAAAACCGTTGCTATTTAGACAAAAGACTTCATTATTCCAACACATATTCTGGATACTTTTTCAGCCTCTATAATTTCCTTGTTTGCAGCATTCTGTATTGGAGACATTTCCAGTATCCAAATGTTGCATTTCATCTTTGTTTATCTATTTCCAATAGAGCCATCATAACTTATAAGTAACTCTGAATTGCAGATTTCTGAAGCAAACATGATTTATGAATTAGCTTAAAAAACCCTTTTACTTAACATTCAAAGTACTGTCAAACATTCTTGTAAGTCAACACATATTTTGTCTGAATATATCAAGAGACAAAAAGAGTACAAATAAGTCAGAAGATCTTTTTTAGACAAGTTGTAATTGCTCCGTTAGAGTTTCTGGGTATTTTTTGCAATTAAGGAAAAAAGAGTTTGGTTGAAGGCAGTGAGAGATATGAAGGATTCACTGTCCTTGGGATGCAGATTAATTTTTTTCCTACAAAGATAATCCTGTGGACCAAATAAAAGTATTCTCCAAATTTATTCTCGCTCTCTCTAAGTTACAAAATTAATTTGAATGGGATTGCTTGAGTCTTATACTTAAATGGCTGATAACTAAACATACCATGCCATTCCTTTGATTTTGGGGAGGATTATTAATCCTGTTATGACGGAACTGTTTTGTGTCGACATGGCGTCCTCATCACCAGCTGCTTTACCCATAGAAGACTCAACCACCAAAAAAAAACAAAAAAAAAAAAAAAACAAAAAAAAGGTGTTTCAATTGAATCACCCTGTTGCTTCAGTGGGTGAAATTAAACCAATATCCTTGCAAGTAAAATTTGCTCAGTAACATTTACAGCATCATTACATGTTTTGTCTTTACATACATACCCTGATAGGACACTGAACTTGCACCTCGCCCCATCCCAGAAAAATATGAATAAATGTTTGCATCCACAAACTTTATATTTGGGGCTTTTTATTTCCCCTTTTCACATGATGAATAGCTTCATATATCACAATTAACTCTTTCATTCTTCCTGTACAGAACATACAACCATATTTATACCCATAAACTTTGTGTAGATGACTATATGGATAAATCATATATTTCTATATACTCATAAACACACATATATAGGACAAGAGTACAACTTAGAATTTTTCTGGATATTATTCTGATGATAGTCACTGATGACCACACGCTACACTCTGGCCCTAACTGTGGTCCTATTTCAATAATTTCTTAAAGAAAAGGGTCACTTACAAAAATCAGTATTGACCTAGAGAGGCTCATTCTCCACATTTACTGCATGTGGAGGAAGTAAGAAACTCTTCAGCTTAATGTACGTTAGCACATCTGTTTGTGGTTGACATGAATCGCTTTTTCATGCTAGTCTTGTTTAACAGTTTTGCATTCTACCATATGACACAGGTAAACAAATGAAACATATAGGCAGGACTATAATTTGCTGAGCCGCTCAACATGACCCTGTCAGGCTGGCTTTGGAATCACCATCTACCCAAAAGCAGGGAACAGAACAGAGTTGTTCTCCATCAGCACAGCTACAGGGAGCCCAAACATTCGGTGACTACAGAATGGTTTTGCATCAGGACTGTGCTATGTGTTTTACAGTTCTTCAGAAAGCTCCAGTCTAATTCTAGCCTTTTCTTGAAACCACCAGAATCTGGGCCTTCTTTTAGGACAAACTAATCACAAAAAGATTTTTCATCCCTAAATTGTAAAGGAATCTGCAGAAAATTAACTGCAAAAGAGACAGGAGGCTTTTCTGGCAGAGCTGAAAGCTTGTGAAAAATAAATTACAGAGAAACATTTTTAATAGACATGCTTAATGTTTTTATTGGTGAGAAGGCTGAAGTGGCTGCCAATTCATGTTCGCATCCAAATTGTCAAACATAATTCCTTGTATATGTAACATAATAAAAATCTTTATTGTAAAATTCTTAAGAACACTAAGTAATATAACACTGGCTTTTACAGCATTAAAAACAAATAATAGACTTGTGTCAACTTATTGTATTTAGAGAAATGCAGAAAACACATTAGATTCCAGAGACAGACAAATTTTTAAGTGGTTTTTGCTGCTTTGATCTGCACAAAAGATACAAATCATTCCTTGGGAACATTTTCAATTCAAACTTGTCTCCTTAAAATATGCTTTTCAAACTGTGCATTAAAATAAAAGCTATACTCAAATGCAAACACTCAACTAATAATTTCTGCATGTTGATAATTGTATTAATCGGGTAGCAATCTCTGCATCTGTGATATTGTTGTGACCTCTTCAGCTGAAAGCGACTTCTAATAGGCACTCTGAAAATTCAAGAGTCATTGACATGAGTGCAAGAATGTTCTATTTACAAAGAAACGCCTTCAGCTGGTAAACAGGAAAAAAAAGAATTCAAGATAATCTGAAAGATGAAGCAAACGAACTGGCATCAAATGAGGCACAATAGGAAAATGGAGTAGCAAAAACAATTTAAATGGCTCTCCTGCTGTGACAACCAGTCCAATGTGAAAGTTTAACTTCTTTCCTTAAGTAGAGCATATTCCCTTCAAATGCTTTTATTCTAACCCTAGCACATCAGGAAGTTTAGAAAGGGCAAATACTATTTCTGAGGGAAAAATCAGACAGGCAAAAACTAAACTAAAATCCTCCCACAAATATACTGGAAAAGACTCTGAAAGGTAATGTCAATGTTTATGGAAAGCAACCAAGTGAACAACAGTTTAGGAAATCAGAAGGTTACGGTGAAGATTCAGGCTTATTAAATATAAGCTTTACCCAGGCAAGATCCCCTTTCACATTATCAGGAAAAGGAAGCATGAGGAAACTTCTGTAGTAAGACATGGATGACGTCCTGACTGTCTTATACCCAGACTAGAAATCAACACAGAATACAGTAGGTAAAAGATAATTTTTTCCCTATTAAACTGAAATAAAAAAATAAAAAACTGCTGAAGAAGCAGTCAGAAGGGAAAGGATAGCCTCATACTTCATCATGTTTGAAACTACAGTCTTATTTAAGTATTTCATTCATGCAGAATAAGAAGCTCAAGATTTATTTTCTAAGAAGTTAATATGAATGTCAGCTTTTATGTCGCCAAAGTAGAAAACAGAATAATCCATTCCTCAAAATGAAATAATGTCCTCGTGGCACACAGAAGGAGCTATGATGTCATTTTGGAAAGGAATATTTTACCTGAAAATAAGCATCATGTAACACTCCAAGTGTCGTCAGTAATTAAGTCTTTGAAGGGGAGGAAAGCATGAGACTCATACTACCTAGTGTTTAAGAACGTAACTGATCCCCCTGAGATCTCCAACTGAGAAGCTGATCCCCCTGCACTGCCTGCACAGCAAATCCGGTAGAGTTACATCAACTACCACTATCAGTGCAAGAACTCACTTCCACCTAGACTGCCCCAGCTTCTTTTCCTTTGCTATGGTAAAGGCATTAAGAAATCATCAGGTAAATAAACATTACAAAATTACATACTGGTAGAGACAGTAGCCATTCCTCCAAATTACGAATGGAACTAGAGCCAACAGTGCTACTTATTCACTGAACAGTGTCCCCCTCCGTGAGCTTTCTCTTTTAAATCCTGATCTGGGACCAATTTCCACATGGAGCAGCAAATTTGGAGACCTAAATTAAGGCAGAATTCAAGATCAGATGCAACAAGTGGTATGAAGGAGCAGAGGGGGTTTTTTATTATAAGACAAATGGAACAGAAATGAGATACATACAAAAACTGCCTTCTGGACACTACTTGGCTATTAACTGGCAGTAATTTGCTTCAGGCTTCAAGTTTAAATGCATGAGCTGATACACTCAGAGTTTGAAGATCACCTCCAAGTTGCAATTGTTAATGTTCCCTTTAATTTTCTGTAATCAAATCTTCAGGTAGAAACTGTTAATATTGCTATAAACCTGCATTCTGAGGACACGCTAAATAAGACACTATTGCTTCAGTGTCAAACCTGCAAATAACACAGGTAGGGTGTGTTGGCAGTGATTAAGATCAGGAACTCTAAGGATAAGGGGCAGAGACACTCTGTGCCTCTTTTGCGTTTAGGAGGTAGACTCCCCTCCACACTGTCCCTAGAGCAAACACAGATAGGAGCCAGTCCTTAGCAGCAAATATAGAGACAATCCCTCTAAGAGTCTGTACCATTATCAGTTTATGACTTGCTTATATGTATTACCATTATTCTTAGAAAGAGCTTATCTTCACTCCCCTCTGTGCCAGCTATTATCATCAAATTTTAACAGCTCAGCACACCTCCTGTGCCTGGATTTGATTTCCTACTTCCTTGAACTGCTACTATCTTCCCTCCAAAGGAGAAAAAAAAAGAAGAAAGAAACAATCAATATCAGATGTAGGTTTCAAGCAGGGTTTCACAGTATCTCAGTGGTCAAATTGTACAGGGAAGGGCATGCAGTTGGAAGATAGAAGGGTTCGTGCTGATAGGGGATCAGCTGTACCCCCATCACGGAATATCCCACCAAGGTACTGCACTCTCTCTGGGCTGAGTAGACAGGCTGAATTTGAAACTTTTGCGGCTGTTTGCATTTACAATTGCACACCTTGAACCTTCTCATACTTTTAAAAAACACTTATGACAAAACCCAAAGGAAGCTACAACACTCTTCCTGAGCCCTAATGTCTAACAACCAAATGAAAAGCTTAGGTGACGCCATTCTGCCTCCCATCATAGGCCCCACTGCTGGTACGCTTGGCCCATCACTTCTACTTCAAGCAACAGGAGAAACATTTACTTCCCTTAGCCAATCTCACAAGCCTGAGAGTTCCTCCATGCCAGTCCTTACCCAAATGTAACCTTAGCTGACCTCCTTTATCCCTATTAGAGTAAGACCTCTCCTTAAGTTTTACAGTTTAAGTATTTACACAAAGATATTGTATGCTCTTAGCATTAATAATTTCTGTTCTCAACCTGTATTTATTACACTTTCGTCATTAATTGGCTTTGGTGATTTGTACGTCCTAGTTCTGATTGTAATCTAAGAACTTATATGAGGAAAAGAATTCTAAAGCTTTAGAGCACACTTAAAACCATAAAACCTACCAATATATATTTTCCAGAAATGGTGAATTCCTCAAAACTGGCCACGATAACAAACCTCATCCTCTCAAAATGCTTCTTTGCTCAAAAACTGATCAAGCTCAAGAAGGTTTTTCCCACATAGATATTTGAATTCCAGTCCCTTGTCCATATTGCTCTTCAAAAAAACAATTTCAAGTACTACACTCCAGATTATTTCACCAGAAAGCTGCAGAATGGACCATCACTGATCCTACACATATTGGGACAAGAGGCAAGAGCAAATAAAGTTTCAGGAAACATCTGTTTAATTATTAGATCTGTTATTTCTTAGACCTGCTCAGCTAAACAAGGAGGGAAAGCAAACTGCTTCCCTGAGTTGGTTGCTGAGCTGGCAGCAGGACTATGCCCTCGGCTTCAGCACCTAACACAACAGGTTTCTCACAGCAACTCTTTTTGTGTGAAGTCTTTTAGATTTTGAAACTATGTAGAATACCTCAAGTCCATCTTTCGTGTGTCCTTCTAAATAAAATATGAGATAGTACACAATATATAGTTGTAACTGGCACAGTATGTACCTACGTTAATAAATCTATACTTCCATTATGCTCAAAATAAACAAGGGGGTACTATACAGAAAAGAGTATCTTCCACTCTTCTAATAAGAAAAAGAGTGTAATGAACTTCAAATTTTGCATTAGGAGAATATGACATCATTACCATCAGTAAAATATGTAGCTAATATGTTTTAAATTAAATAATAACTGGAAAAGCTGAAAGAAAAAGAATGGAGTTTACCCTAATTCATACCCATGCAGTACACAAGGCAAGTGGATGTGTGCAGAGAAGAGCCGGGGCATATCCTGCTAAAAGGCTTTAGGTCATTAGCAGAAAGTAAAGAAACAGCAGTCTATTCTCCAGCCACCAACCGCTGACTTGCCAAGTACCCTCTTTCATTTTGTTGTTAAATAATGCTCTAGAAAACTGTGGATAGAAGACATACAGAAGATAAAGATTTTAACTGGAACAGACAAAGAAATAACAAAAATGAGCTCATACACTTAGAAAGCAGAATTGAAAAGACAGTGAAATGAAATGGAAAAAGGAAATTCAAAGCTATCGTGCAGTGCACCTGTGGATAACTAAGCATTTAAAATGCTATCCTGATGAAGAGAAGCTTCATTAATCTTTCCTAACACATTACTTGCAAGAAAAAAAACTGTGGCAAAATTTCTGCTACTAAAGGAAACTTCGATAGGTAGAAATGGCTGCAACTGAACAAACATGGTAAAACCCAACAAGAACTCAGTAAAGTTGCTTTAAGCAATTGTAATCATAAATCTCTCTCCTGCAACATTATTTTCCCCACCAGTGTTAAAGCTTTATAGGGCATATCACCAAATGGAACGCTGTTGAAATGGCATTGACCCTAGTAGAGCTGATGTGAAACTGCATAATGTCTGGCCCCCAATTTGCGTCTGGTTTTTCTTTTAAAAATTATTCTCCTCCCCCATAATTCAGGTGCTGTTCCAAAATTAGAAGAGCAAAGAGTTCATTCCTTTTCAATCAGAAGAGAAGCCTGCTTGCATTCTGGAATGATTTTTCTACCTTTCCACTCCATCTTCCCTTACGGTAGAATTCTAAGACAGCGGCAGGGGAGGGCAGGAGGAAACCTTGCTACTCGGCAGTTTGAGGAAGACGCTGCCTTTCAATCATCTTCCTCCTCCTCCATACAACAGAGCAAATGCTTTTAAGGCAAAACCTTCAGCTTGCTCTGAATGCCTGGGCTTCTCCTTGAGCTTGCCACCAGTGGGAAAGGAGGAATGGGTGGCAGAGTAAGAAAGACAACGTGGGTCAGGAAACAAGGCCAAAACTAGTTTCATGATCTCTTCTCCTGTGCCAAGGAAACAATCTGACTGTAAAATACCAAAATAACAGATTGGTCCTACAGTTAAGTCATTAAAAGATGTCTTGCATTTAATTCTACATCAGAGGCAAGTTTCCTCTGGACGAACCACTCTTTGCTCATGCCATAAAAGAAAACAGGAACTGGTCTCTCCCTTATGCAGCAAAGGGACAAAAAATTAAAAGGTTTCCTTCATGGGGATGCAGACAATGTGTATTTTATCATAGCAATATGGATTTGGGTAAAAGCTTATCAGCTTTCTTGCTTCTCCTTCCATTTCAGGAAAGTTTGCCTTCCTGCCTTCAAGCAAAGACACCTCTCCCCACCAGAGAGCTGCAGGCTGCCTCAGGAGCCAGGGGAGGGGGAGCTGGAAGCGAAGAGAAAGCACAAAGGTGAGAGGAGCTAAGATGCTGGCAGAAAAGGGCCCTTTTTCAGGTTTTTGAGGCATTGGGAACAACCGCAAAGGTGATTTCTCATTTTTATCATTGCAATGAGAGTATTCTTCCCTTCTGAGAAGTCTCCTGAGCTTCAAGACATCTCTTCATTTTATTAAATGGACCTTGCCTCCACAGTGCACATCTCACAGGATGTAAATTTATTATTCACAGCCCATTTTCTGTTCTGGAAAGAAGAGGCTGTATTGAAGTCCTGTTTTCAGCCCTTCATTTGAGGACTACTACACATGGACCGTATTTCTGTCCCTTTTTGCCTCATGACCTCCAAAAGCAGTAATAAGGAGCAGATTTTTTGCAGGAGCCATCAAATGCCCTCTCTCTTTTTTGTTTCTCCAGATCTAGCTTCTGTCTTAGCAGGTATATCCTACGTTTTAGAAGACCACACGTGAGACTGTATGGCAGAAGTCCAGTTTTCCCATGTTTGCCCTTCATTAATTACAGAAGTGCATTTTATGTTAGAGTTTTAAATGCAATATTAATTTCAGCAATATATCCCTATAGATTTTATACGTCATTCCAAAATTCAGAAAACCTGGAGAGCAGGAATATCTTGGTTTTCTCTTAGATTGGGCATAAAACCCAACCTAAGAGCTTCTGCAGACAACTGGGGGTGAGGGGAGCTAAAGAAAAATCATCTGGGGGGGCGTGGGTGTTTGTTTCTGGGGAGGTTGGGGGTTTATTTTTTGGGGGTGGGGGGTGTTGTTTTGGTTTTGGGGTTTTTGATTGGGTTTGGTTTTCTTTAGCTGTTTTTTTGTTTGTTTGGGTTTCTTTTTAAAGAAGAAAAAAAAAAAAGGCAACAAACCTTCAGATTAAGACCCTTGTAATAACCACAGCCCACAGAGAGAGGAATGAACAGCTGCAGGCACCCATCCATTCCTGCTTTCTTAAGACATCAACATTATAATGGCTACATCAGAAGTGGGGTATACCTATGAACACAATGCCTTCAGGTAGCAGGTCATGGTGTGTGTCTCTCAAGTGAGGCTACATTAAAAAATCCTCAACCTTTTAATACACACAAAAGCATCTGAACAAAATACAGGTTTCCCAGTCAAAAGTATAGATTGTTACTTTGTATAAAAAAAGGTCAACATTGTGAGCGTTGTTTCAGGAGAAAAAGAGTCTCATTAGAACACATTTGTTATTGAATTAAGCACAAGGCAGGGCAGTTAATTTAACTGAATAATCGTAATAACAAAGAGAGCTTCAAATATCAGATCTTTGTTACAACAGTTTTTACATTCACCCCTCACATTAGCAGCTGGAAGACAAATCAATCACAAACTGAGAAACACTTGAGCAGGCTGACTCCTGGAAACAGAGGGCAGTGGCACAAATACACATTACATGTTCTGCAAGGTTAAACTAATGTGAAGTAAATCCCTCAAGTTATGTAAATAAATTATAGTAATGTTGTCTGACAGCTTGTATTAAATAAGATTAATTCAGCAAGCATAAAATATGCAGGGGACTTATTCCACCCATGTATCCCTATGCATCTTATGGCATGCCAGGCAAAACTTCACACCCAAAGAAGACCCTGCAGTCTGAAAGCCCACAGATGCAAGTCCAATACCTGGCTGTTTGGCAGCAGCAGCAGCTCTTTGATGGCTCTGTAAAAGCTCATTTCTGAGACTCAGCCCATCTGATTACGCACTGGAGATGCAGTGTATGCCCGCAACACTCACTAAAAGGTGACACACTAAATTCTGCAGAACAACTGAAAGAGGCAGAACACTTGAGAAGTGAAGCAGGCTCTCCTCTGCCTTTTACATGGATGTAAACTGACTCCCAAGTAGGTTTGTAAGCTGTCCAACCTGCAGAACAGACAAAGCAAAAAACTTCAAAATATTTCAGAGGAAAAGGGATCAGTTTTGCAAAATTCAAGATCTTCTTCTCCCCAAGATTTTTTTTTTTTAAAAGCCATCTTCTCTCACAATCACAACCTCAAACACAGCAAACCAAAATTCTACCAGGAAATAGCAGCAGAGGAACACACCTCCATAATTAACAGCAATATTTCCATTTTTCTATACCACTGTAAAAAGCTTCCTATTCCAAGGTACTCTTAGGGGGAAATTGATACAAGTCCATCAAACCCACCATTAAAGAACCCATTTTTTGTCCTATTCTCCCCCTTCAGTTTGGCTTGGCATCCAACTCCTGGAAATTTCAGTCTCTGAATCTGCTTTTATACACAAAAGAATGTATTTCTGTAGTAAAAACAAAGACCCACATAGACACATATACGTACACTGCTACAGAAAAAGGAGAGAAACCCACTGAACTCTGAACTTCTCAGCCCTAAACATTTTGCCACAAAAAAAGTAGTATTGAAGACTGGGTTTTATTCTAGTGATTGTGTTTAATAGTATTCTGTTTATAAATCAAAGAGGAAGATATTTTCACTAAAGGAAAACTAAATGTAAGAAAAAGTTTGTTTGAAAAACTCAAAGTAACCCTAGCTGTGGACCACACAAAAACTAAAGATGCAGAGATGCTGAAAACAGCACTCTGTCCAAAACCATAAGCCATTCATTCCACAATATATTTCCACTTCATAATACATTAGATTAAGACTGACTTTATCCATCTATCTGTTTGCAGGCATGACTCTAGCAAGCAAAATTGTTCTGCTCTTGTTAGGTTTAATCGTACTTCTTAATCTTCGTTTCAACTTTCATCTTAAATTTCCTGCTTTCAAGTATCAAGCCAAATTGATTTGATGCTTAATGCTTGACAAATAAATAATGAGCCTCTGAATTAGCCCACGTGTGATAAGGCAATGATCCCATTATTTCTAACATTCTTATAATCAGGCAATGATTAAATTATTTCTAATGTCCTTAGCTTGAATGCAAAAACACACTAAAAAGATCCTTAACAAAGCTCCCCACCATGCTTTTTTATTAAATGCTCTTAATTTGAGAATTTTATCACACGATTACACTAGCTGGGCCATAAGAGCTTATTTTAATGAGAAAAGGAAGAGCTCAAACAGTGGGTGTTCTGGGTATCTCTTTGACATCTTTACAACCATTTGCCATTTTGAGTGTGATTAGCTGATAGCAACCATTAGGAAGGTTGATTAATACTTTTTAAATATTCCAAATCTTTGGATAGCACTCAGTTTATTTTCTTAAGGAACAGACTGAAACAAAGACTTCCACCCAAAGACTATCTCCACCCAAGGACACAGCACAGCATAATGCGGGCAACAAAGAAAAGGCCTCACACTCAGCTGACTGCCAGCACCACTGACATTTCTATTTACAGAGATCTGGACTCATATATGATACCCAAGGACTTATCTTAATTAATATCATGTCCACATTAGAAGCATGAATGCAGTTCCAGTTAAGGAAATGGTGTAGGCAGGGTGGTTTCAACGTGTGCCTCCAGGACACTGCTTTTGATAGCAGACACCTATTAAAGTGCTGAGAATCAACATGAAATGCCATTTAACATACTATTTAACAAAAAAAACTAAAAGGTAAAAATCCTCCATATACTGATCTTGCAGAACAAAGCAGTCCATTAAAAGCACTGATAAGGGTACTAAAAGGTAATATTTGATGTATGCCTATCTGGTACATTAATATTGAATCTGGCTGTGATGAGTCGCACTAGTTAAAATTACATATTTCTCTTTTTCCTTGAATCAGTGCAGAGAGTTACAGGAAAAATCAATATGTAAAGCTTACAAAGCCAAAAATCTTCTTTCAGTGCTAAGATACCATGGCGATAAAAGCCATGAAATAAAGATCAGAAATATATAAAATAGACGTTAGATGCACAAAGAGGCATTTGTAACATGTACTGAAATTAGTAATGCCTTCTTCTTGCAGAGGTTTGCCCTAAGAGCTACTACTGTCAGCGTAACACACCCTCTTCTTTCCATTAGCCCACCAGGATGCAATACATGTCAAAAGCATGCCTGACTCGTATACTGAGACTTGTAGGGAAAAGATGGGGAAAACCACACAGTTGGCCCTGTAAACAAGCAAACGCAATTTTCTGTCATTCACCTTACTATTCAGCCTTGAGGCCAACAATCCTCCATATGAAAATATGCTTCCAGAGAAATTAATTCTGGGATACTTCAAGTCTCTGTAGACAGCAAAAGAAACAGCTGAAGGTTTCCCAGCTCGCCAGAGTTTCTGAGTTATTGCAGCCATTTGCAAGCAGGTGACGGACAAAATTCTTTGACCAAGTCGGGAACAGAGGAAGTAATACCAGAAAGACGTACCTTAACGTGCTTTCCCATTGGCTATATGTCATGCACATTGCCCAATACTCAGATATTAAACCTGAAATTATCAGTGTCTAGCCAAAATAGGAAATAATTACAAAGTATCAAAATGCACTATTGCTGGCTATCATAACAGGATGCAGGCTATGCAGGATGCTCTTCTCCAAACGATAAGTTGCATGTGGTCCGCCAACACTGTCTCAGTGAGCAGAAAGGTTGCACGACACTTTTGGGTACCTGGTCTGGCTTGCACTGACTCAGACCACATTGAAACTGAAGCAACACAGACTGTATAATTGTCAACCTCTGCCAATATTAATTTCCATGCAGACTACTGAAGGAAGGCTAACTGAAATAAGTCATCATCAACTACTGCCACCTCTCTTGGGTGACAGCAACAACCCTCTCCTGGGGAAAGCCAAGCAGGAAGGCTGTTGTCAGTCTAAATTCCCTGGCAAGCTCCTCTATGCCTGCACTTTGCCTGGCATGCATCCACTTTTAAGGACCAAGGGGCAGAAAGCAAGACTGGAATAAAACCTGGAGGAGAAGGCGGAAGGGAACTGGGATGAGAAACAGAAATCGCTGCAAAGGGGAAGAGCATTATGACAGTAACAGATATCAGCATGTGCAAGCAGAGTAGGTAAACAGGGATAAAGGGAAAAGGGAAGATAAATCAAAACCTGTTGAGAATTATCACCAATTTCTTGTACTGCCTGTCTGAAGACTACAGAGCAGGAGGAAGCATTCCCAAGGGACTTGCCCACTTCTTCTCAGGTAGGGGTGGGTGGATTGCCTTTTTAAATACATAGCATACTTCTCCATTCCTCCCAGCTTCCATTCTCACTGCTCTTAAAAGAAGTTGCATTTATCATGACTATATGACAACTTTGAAGGAACAAAATTTACATTTTGTGCCCCAAGCACTGAGGGTGTCAGAACATACTGATGCAGCAAAGAGGGCTCATTTTGAAACACACAGAGAGTGTAGGAGAATGGATAGGAGTTTACATTTACTTTTGAAAATTAAACCATTATGAGTCTGAAGAGTTCACGTGCAGGCTCCAGTAAAGTTCAGAGAAGAGGGCAAAAATAAACCACTAATTTTATCCAATGTGTGAGAGTCAGAGTCATGCCAATGGAAAAAATGCCCTTTCTCTTTCATGCATACAGCTTTTCTCCTCACCCCCTCTTAGAATAGAGATGATACTGCTAAGGAGACAAATATTCAGTGGGCTGCTTTTGTGAGATGACCTTGGCTCCCCCAGCTCAAGGGTCTGGCACTTGCAGACAAGTGCACAAAGTATTGCTCTCCTTGGCCTGTTCTGGTACAGGTGTTATTTGTGAAAATGTCAGAGCAGTGCTGGAACCATTAAATCATTCCCAAAAGTAAATCATTCCCTATTAGCATCTTACCACTTTGGTTTTTATAGTATGATCCCAGAAACTTTCTCCAGCAAGCTGCCCCGTGTAACAGATCCTGCAATCAGACAAGTTTGCCCACAGCAAAGCAGATAGTAAACAAAGAACCTTCCCTTGCTTTGCGTGCATAGGAAATCATATTTCTGCAGACAGTTGCCCTTCATTTTTAATGAGAGGAATAAAATCACCAAAAACATTTAGTCTCCGTGAAAGAGCAGTGAGCACTCTTGTCATTTGCAGCAGGATGCTGGGCTGCAGGTGAAATGGCTGCCAAGGCTCCAGGCTATGTTGCCACTGTCCCTGCTTACCCGTTTAAAGCCACAGAGCAGAGAACACCATCCCAATGGTTCACAGCTAAATAACACACAGAGTCAGGTTTATTTTCCAGTAGTGAAGCGAGGCCCTTTCCTTGAAGCGTATGCAGTAAGTGGTTAAATGTATAATTGAGGGCACAACTTAAATATGCTCCCCCAAAAAGTTTAATGATATGTAAATATAAATGGTGTTCTCAACTAGCAGGAAGTCAATACATCTTCACTCTATCTCCTGGCATCCAGCACTAGGAATAAAAAGACAGAAGAGGCTTCAGAACTGGTCTGCAGCTATAGGCATCGATGGATTGCTGCCATTAAAACAACATTTATCAGGACACTGTCAAAGGGGCTTTAATTTCAACTGCAAATGACTGGCCCTTGGCAAGGTTCTGGGTTAGAAAACACACAAAAGTGGCTGACAGCCACATTCCTACCCACACTACTTAGCTAGTTATTATGACATGCAGCAAAGTAGTTATAACAGTCTTGTCTCATTCCCTCCAGAATATAATTCTACCACTGTGCCCATTTGCTCTGTCTTGGGAGTGCTTCATCTGAACAACTCTGCAAACAAATAGAGAGGACAGGCAGCTCTTACCCATAGGACAAGATAAATCCAGTATCACAATCATTTAACGGGGACTACAAATCCTACTAAGTGCTTTTTCATTTATAAGCCCTAGATAAAGGGGCAGGAGAAAGTATGGTTCCCCTCCAGAATGCTCTGCACAGAGACAATGCCAGTTTTGGCCTCATGACAGTATGTTAATACAAGAGGATATGCAATAAAGCCTTTAGGAAGAACACCACAGACTATACGTTTTAGTGATTGTTCCACAAGACTGGTATGCTTTAGCAGCATAATTCCCCACCATTATAGTCATGTTTCAGTGAGGTGCAGTCATTTTCCTATGCTAACACTCTAACGGTATTATTCTATTTCTTTTATGCTGTGTAATAAACAGGAGTTTCAGTTACTTGATTTGGCAGATGCTGGAGCAGAACCAAGCCTGTTGTTCCTTGCTACTGAAGCCCGGTTATGCTGCTTTTCAAAGCATTTTCACATGATGTTTCTGCTTACCAGATCAGTCAATGGGACATTTCCAGGACAATCTTTATATTATCTGGATCACAATAAAATAAATTAAAGTTAGAGGAAACAAACTGGATTAGAACAAACCACAAAGTAACTCACATACTCCTCTTGCATAGTCCCTTGGTTTTGAGACCCTGGAAAAACCAACTAGATATGGTATTACAGGAAACAGAAGAATCATATAATAGATCTGTTCAAATGCAAACACCTTCTCTCCAGGTTCTCTCACTAGGAAAACAACTTGCAGTATCATCTTCACACAGTAGGTATCACATTATCTTCAAATATCAACACAGACCTGGAGAAACATGGGGACATCTTTATCAAGGCCTGTTGTGACAGGACAATGGATAATGGCCTTAAACTAAAGGAGGGTAGATTTAGACTGGATATAAGGAAAATATTTTTTACTATGAGGGTAGTGAAACACTGGCACAGGTTGTCCAGAGAGGTAGTGGAGGCCCCACCCCTGGAAACACTCAAGGTCAGGTTGGACGGGGCTCTGAGCAACTCGATCTAGTTGGAGATGTCCCTGCTCACTGCAGGGGGGGTTGGACTAGATGACTTCTAAAGCTTCCTTCAAACCCAAACCATTCTATGATTTTATGATTCTAAACAGAGAAACTTCTATCAAGATAAATCCATGACAGAGAGAGGAACATAGCCCAGACTGCTTCCAGTTGGCAGTGCATACAAGCTTAGCTTGATATATTCTGCAAATGAAGATGAAGAACACAAAGATGACTTATTTTCCCTCCAGGTTACCTTTGTTTCCCTCTCCTCCACCTCCCACCCAAACTATTGCCTAACAGGCAACCTTCAGTGGAAACACAGCCTCAACTACATAATTTGTAACCCATTCAGGGCTTAAAGTCTTGCACTGAATGTACAGCTCTATAGTACTTTTGTAACTCAAAGAACCTTTCTAACAACATGTACACGAGGCTTGACTTTTATACATTATTTCAAAATTAATTTCCACTCTCCAAGATAGCGCTGAATGCAGAACAGGCAAAGAGCCACATGTTTGCACACCAACTGTCTTGAGTAAAACAATCCCATTTACTGTCCCCCTTTCAAAAGGCAAAAACCCCCGCTACCTTTTCTCAGAGTTCCTCATAGCTTTGCTTTCCTCTCTGTCAGCCAAACACATCTCTACCACCTAAGTTGCAGTTTCCCTTGTCAGCTAACAGAAAGGGACTCATGAGCAGAGGGTTTCCCTGTTCTGTGCTCCCTTTGACCTCAGTCTCCACAGCAGCCACACCAGCTCTTGCCAGATCATTTAGGTTACAGCAGCAGGGACCCAGAATCCAGTGGTACAACTGCGAATTTAAGAATTAAGCAGAACTGGCTATCTTACATGCCAGACAGTGCAACGTAGGAAAAGAATACTTATCTGCAATTTACCCGCTGCCAGAATCTGCCAAGAGAAACCAACTTCTATGAATACAGCCTATATTTAGATGGACTGTGATAATTCTTCTTGTCGCTATTAGCAATATTTGTCAGAGTTTGCACCCCCAGCTCACTGTACAGTAGTCCAATGCAGAGAGAAATAACTTGCTAGTAGCTTTAACCACACATTAGTTCACGTTATCAGCACAGACATGTTGAACTAGCGAACCATGGACATTTACCCTCTTAACCTATTTATGAACACTGTAAAATCTGATGAGAGACTTGCTATAAAAACTGATAGACAGCAAATATTTATTTTTCCTCTTCCAGATGCAATAGGGTAGATTATGTTGCATTTTGCTGTGTAGTGTAGTGTCAATGCTACGATGTAGTGTGGCATCACGTCACAATAGGACATGATGAGGGGCAGCATAATGGCATTTAAGATGGGCACCTGGATTTATTAGTAATTCATATTCCAGTAAGCCCTTCACACCAATGTCTATTAAACATCTATAGTCTCTCTGCCAGTAGCATGCTGACAAAGCCATACATATGTATAAATATATTTCCTCTTTACATATGTATGCCTGTGTGAACTAACAGCTATCTGCTTCAGCAATCTGCTTAAGCAATCAATCCTCCCTTAAACACTTCCCCATTACATACAAACATCTACATCTTTACACTCTGCTTTGCCCCATCATGACTATGAAAATCCCTTTATGATGACTAAATTGGCCTTTTAGTAGAACAGTTCATCTGCTGGAGGAGGGAGTGGGACAGGAGGAAGACACCAATTGTGCAAGTGAGAATTATGAGACAGAAAAAGACTTTGCACCTTTTAAAAAGGTTCTTAATCAAAGAACCAAGGCATCCTCAGCACTTGAGAATCTGAGAAAAAGCTTATTACATGAAAGGTGCTTGACAAAGCTGGTACCTCAGGTTTTTCCTTGAATTCCCAAAGACTAAAATTAGTAGAGTGCACAACACAGAGCTGCACCGCAACAGTTCTTCAGACAGCAACATTCCTAATTACAAATTCAGAGAAAAGAAGGAATGTATTTCCATGCCTCAGGAATACAAAAGAAATAACAGAAAATGTCAAGACAGACTCAAAAAGTTGCCATCATTACTGTGTTACCACCTAATCGCAACTATTTAACAGAACTAGATAAATTTTTGCTTGCAACTTAAGGTGATTATCACAGACCTTCTGCTTATGTGTGTTCTGCACAGAATTTCATATAGCTTTACAGTACCTTTAATCTACAAATTCTTTCAGAAACAAATGTGTTTCTTGTGTTAAGACAGAGCCTCAGTCCAGGTTAGCCACAAGGAAAGGATATCATTCAGCTTCACTAACACTAAGTCAAGCTAGAGAGAGCCAGCTCCACTTGTCTCACAAGCGTGGCCGATATCACTCCAAAAATGCCTTACTGGCAAATCCTTACCCAACAGGATCTCTTAAACCAACCTGCAATTTTTTTTCTGCAAAAACAGACAGGAAAAAATCTCCATAACTTTTCCCATCTGCTCTTCTGACAATGCATTAGTTAGGAATGAAGCTGGGACACAGGCTTCTTATAACAAAATGTATTTTCCAGTTTGAGTAAGATAAAGGCACTGAAGACATGTTGATATGTCATTTAAAGGTTTCCAGAATTCCCATCCTTAGAGGAAAATGGAAACCTTTCACCCTTTTTTTGTCCTGTGACAGTGAGTGATAATATGGCTTATGGGGTGACATAAAGATATCCCAGCTTCTTGAATTAATTTCTGTAGATCCCTCACTATAGCAGGGCTAGAAAAGTGAGAACATGGGGGCAAATGCTATTTCTGCAGAAATGAAAACACAAAACTGAATCTGCTCAAACTGGCACAAAGAAGATGAAAAATGACAAAATTTGGAGTGAAGCTTTTTTCCTGAATAAATGATCCTTGAGTTTCCTGAAATGCCGCAGACTTTCTGCAGAAGGCTTACAAAATCACATGTATAAGTTTTGTCCAGCTTGAAATAAAAAGCCCTGATTGACAGTGAAAATAGGTCTTTGCTAGCAATCAACATGCTTTGTTTTTCAGCCTCTCTGCATTTTGTGGACAACAGCCCAGATTTTGGCAGATTATTTCATTAGGGGAAGCTTGCAGTTTAACTAAACATGGCTTTCTCAACAGAAAATTGGTATCAATCATTTCACATTTTTTAAGGAGACTGAATGATTCATCTCCAGGAAAGCTGTATGATAATCTAGAGTTACAGCTAATCAGACAAAATTAAAGGAGCAAATCACTTGATTTTTGCTACTTACACTATTGTATCTTTGCACACGTACATAAAAAAAAGAAATAAATCCCAAAACAAGTCTAAGTTTCATTACTTATTTTTCTACACTCTTTCATCATGAAGTTTAACCCCAAATACTTCCACTACAATCCATTTATCTGCAAAAAGGTAGGAATAATCTAAGCTATAGCCAGCAAGCATGACTCAGCTACTGCTTTATGAAATTCACTGTTTTCTATTCATAGTAGCTTGCATAAGTCTTTTTTATGGCTGTGTTTTAGTTGGATTTCACTCCCAGCATCATGCTTAGATTCAGTGGGTCTGAACAAAATAGCTTATTTCTGTTGGGGGTGGAGTGGAAAGAAAAGGGGAAAGGGAGCTTTATTAATAAAATTATAAATAGTTCCACATTCAGACATCAAGCCTGGCTTGCCAAAGCAACCACATTTGTTCAGTATTTGAATGCTGGTATGACCTCAGGCCTCAATAAACACATCAGCAAACAATTTTGGTTCTCTAAACTCCATTAAACTCAATACTGCAGAGAACACAGTTTCTCTGCTGGACTAGTTAACTGGATCTACATTTGGGCAGTTTTCTACAAGATATTACCTAAGTAAGTAAATAACTGTACCTAAATCCTCCCATTCTCGGTGTCCACTCGGATCTTTCAAGAGGGTCCTGTACTTTCTCAGGCTTGGAATGCAATAGGAGCAAATAGTTTTTACCCCGCAACTAGGCTTTAAGAAACAGGGGAGTCAGATCTAATCAACACCATTAAATACTATTTCATGCCCACAACTGATCACAGTGATTTTGTTTGCCCACAAAATGGGGTAACACAGTGACTCCATTTGAAAGATGAGGTTTAATTTGCTCTTGGCCTGAGAATTTTTGTTCCTACCTAAAAGAAACGAAAAGATTTGCCCCCACCCTGGTATCTGCAACTTTCTTCACAGTCACCGTTTTGCTTAGCCAAGGCATTGCTGGGTCAGACGGTCACTTTAAAACTAGAAGAAACCAGGTGCTTTTTGTATAAACATAATTAAGCAATTTAATGAAAATCTGTTGAGTCCATCTCTCTCTGAGAATATTCAGGGTTCAGCTTGGTGTATTTCTGCTTGTTTTTGAATGCACACTGCACTTAAATGTAACTTTGCTGTCACCAACAGGTTGCCATGAGAATTAAATGTTTTTCATTTATTTTTTAATCTTATAACTCAGGCTAAAAATAAGAATGTGACTCACCCAGGCTTACTCTTAGTGAGTATTGTTTTAATTTCTAAGTAGTCCTGTTAACTTTGATGTAATTAATGATTAAGTAGTTAGTAATATCTGACTAAGAGGAGCAAACCTGGTTTGGGAAGGCAGATTAAAGTTGCTACTGTTCAAAACATCACAGATGAAAAGAGAACATAATTAAATAATCTCTCTGATTTTCAAATTGTATCAGAGAGATGCATCACACAGCATGTCACTTCTGGTTTCTCAGAGAGCTTAGTCTTCTTTTATTATGAACAGAATCATCTCTATCCACTGCATGAGACAATTCATTGGCTTCAGTATAACTGGATGTTTTGCCAGCCTTCACTATGCTCCTACTCAATATGTCACGAAAAATAATATGCTGAAAACTGGCTGACCTGCCTGTCTGCTTGGTGTTTATAAGGAGTTTGTCTCCATGGTATTTCAGTTCTTTATCTGAAAACAAAACAGGAGATACAGGAAGCCAAGGAAACCTTGAAAGGAAAGCCATAAGAGTGATATACTCAAATAAGGTTTGATGGCCTAGACACGATCCTGAGAGGCTAATGAAATGTCAACGCTCTCACCCTTTTCCCCATGAAGCCCTGGGAACACCACAATTCTCTCCCTGCTTCCACTTTGCTCAGGGCATATGTCCTGTTTTCCCTTGATTGTAAGTATATTACATACAAGGAGGCTCAGCTGCCAAGCAGCATGCTAGCAGGGGGGCAGAGCCAGAGCTTGACCCACCTTCACCACTTCTATCAGTACTCTGCCTGGTGCAGTCTGCTTCCTCCAGGGGCCATTAATACCACAGACAAAAAAAGGGACAACTAAGTCTTGAAATACTTGCAGGAAATTGCATGATAGCAGCTGTGGACAAGAGATCAGATGGTGTATTGGGAAGCTGAGGAACTAGGCTGCATATGGAGGCAGGAATTAGAGAGCACCAGACTCCATTTGCTACCGTTGGGGCCAAGCTAAATCACTGTTAGGAATTGAATCATGCGTTTGTAGCTAGGACAGCTCAATTTGTCATGAGTTAACCTGGTGTTTTGTCCATGGCCTAAGTACCTTTTGTTCAGACCGCTCACTTTATCATGCACGTAAGGGCTGATGGACCATAGGAGCAAAACAAAAAGACTGGAAAAAAGATTTAAATTCTCACTTTTTTTATTCTCTCATAGTAATGACATTAATCTAATCATACTAATCCAATTTCAAGAAAATTATAAGATAAATGATACCATTCCGTGATTTCATGGTATGAGATGCAAGCCCTCTTCATATGGCTTTATTTCAGCAATATCTAAGAGCATCAAAACAGAAACAGAAACTTAAAAAAATCTGGGCTTAGATGTAACTTACCTGGGGAATTTAAATCACCTTCTTGGCTTCTAGGGCTCTAACAGATATTAAAATAGAAGGAGGTTAGCATGACAGGATTCATGGTTTCCTGCTAGACTCTATCAAGGCTCAAAAGTTTTGACAAAGCTAAATTGGGATCACAATCCAGCAAATGCCATGACTACAGAACAGCTGCTTCTGCTTGTGTTTATTACTGGTCTTTATGAGTGGTGGTGCTAAGAGTCCCTACACAAATTCACATGATGAATAAGAGGGTAATGGGACAGATGTCAGAGTGTCATATGGCCATGAAGCCAAGTCTTTGATAAAGAAATGGAGGCATCCAAGGAACATGCCTGCTTAAGAGGTTCACTGGAAGGCTGAAACTCATCCCTGTGGTACCTCCTTACACACAAGGCCCTGTCCAATGCAATAGAGCAGTCTCTGTTCTGCACTAGTGAGACCTGAAACAGCCCCATGGCCTGCCAACAGGGTTTGCAGCAGGGAGCTCAGTGGGTCTGTCTCTGTACGTGGCCTTTAAACCATGACAACTGATACAGATTCTTTTATAGTTCTGCAAATACAAGGAGATTTCTGCTGTCTGTTGCTTTTTACCACTCTGCTTTATCTACTTTGATTTGTGTTGGCTCTTATATTTTCCGTTCATTAGATGGCTGTCACCTCCACTTTTATCCTCATACTATCACCAGCTATAACTAAGTTAGGGTATAATTCTTAGAAGGACATATGGCACAGCAATAAACAGACCTCTATTAAGCACCTTATACCATACAGCTTATTCCTTTTGTCATACAGGAAAGGGTTAGGAAATGTAAGTGTGCCTATACCAGGATAACTACATCTGCTGCCAGGTCTGAGAGGATAGTAATTATTAAACTACACCAGTGTTGTCAAAGTGGTACAACATTTATGTTTAGACAATGTTGTAGAACCCTCCATCATCTGCTGCTTAAATGGGGATCAGGACAAGGACTGGGAGAAATCGGGAGTGAATGAATTTCAGAGAGCTGTTACCTTAAAATGGCTTCACTCCTGCAGCAGCTCTATGCTGCAAGCTCACACAGCTGAATGTGCTTGGGAAACAGCTAACCACAAAACAAAACAAAACAAAACAAAAAAAAGGAGCTCTCTCACACCAGGTAAGTTTTCCCTAGCGTCCCCAGCTAAAATGCTAACCTGGATGTCTTTCAGGATAAATATCTCAAGTGTTATTTGTACACAATGCTGCAGTGTTTACCTTTTGATTACAGATCTTTACACGCTGTCCATTATTATTGAATGCCAGGATGAAAGGCAGCCTAAGGGCCTGAATGCAATGTTCTGTCACAAAGAAAATACAGCAAAAGTAATGGCAGGCTTTGAAAGTAAAGATACACTAGGCTGGAAAGAAATAGGAGCACAGTATCAGGGTGTCTCTTGCAGAGTGCTTGGCTTTTGCTTTAAAAAAAAAAGGTGCATGCAGTTTTGCCTGGACAGTGGCATGTAAAGCATGGATTTGGATATAAATTGAGAATATGGGTATAAAATCTTCTTGATTAATTTGTGACTCTTGCATTTGTGTCTGTATGAATACAATAGGAATTACAGAGCTACGCTTTCCGGGTTACTGAGCTTAACTCCCAGAAAGTCCCCTATTAAGCATCAATCCTAAACTAGGCTTCAAGGGTTAGGACAATGTAATGAAGTCTAATGCTTTCAGCGAAGGTAACTGAAACAAGTGACTCCTAATATTTAAACTAAAACCACTTAGCTAGTCCATATACCTTCTTCTTATAATAGCACTCCCAGAGAAACTATGCTTTGTATTTCTTTAATGTAACATGAGTAAGTGTACGCATTTAATATTTTGTAAAAATACTGTAGATTTATATTACAAGTCAGTAATCAAGTTTGATTTTTCTCAACTGTGCAGTATAGTTATTTAAGTGTCTAAAAACCCCTCAAGTTTAAGTAAAAATTGCCAGGAATAGCATACAGATAAAAATCTCAAAAAAGCATTCCTACAATACATGTACATGTACAATATGTGAAGAAGTGATTGACTTTCTGAGGTGTTAGTATATCTGTAATTCTATCCAGAATCACAACAAACACTATACTTTTCTTTAAGCTTTCTAGGAACCTGATTTTTAAGCATCTCAATTAAGCTTAATTTCTACCTATGCTCGTGTTTCAAGTACTTTGTACAAATGTCTACATATTTTCTTCATCATCCCTTCTACACTGGCACACAGTTTACTCCTTAGTCTACTGCTAGAATCATACAACTCATTTGAAATTTTTATGCTCATGTTTCAGATTTGGATTTTGAAAGACCAAAAGCTGGGCTGTTTCCATGAAGCACTCTGATGTGCCACCTGATATAGATGCTTCCCATTTTGATTAAGGTCACCTGTAAAGTGTTGAGAGGTGTTCAGACTTCTTTTTGTAATTACATAGTGACATTACCTCACTTATCAGCATACTTTCCTCCATTAGCCAAATTTTGGCAAGATTTTTAATGAAAAACCTTTCAACAGCTCTTTATTAGTGCACTCATACCTGACCGGTTAAAGCAGATTTCCTATAAATCTTGAGCTTAAGTTTTTATTTTCATTCTCTTTTACAGCATCTTAATGCTTGCTTCAATACTTCTAAGAATACAAACCCCACTTACTATATTTTAAAAAAAAATCTACCTGTTGACTAGATCCACTTGAAAATATTCCTGCTGTATGCCAGTTAGGCTACAATGATACAAAATACCACAGCGCCACCTGACTTCACAGGACAGGAAAAAGAAAACCCAAAAACTACTTCAAGTACATACAACTGCTTTACATTTAAGGGTAGGAAAGGAAGCAGCAACAATTTTTCACACAGTCTTGCATTAGGTTTAATTCTTATTAATAAGAAATGAGAGTCATTAACACTATTAAAAATGGAATTACATTAGCAATTTTCCATCACGTCATATATGAGTAGTTAAGTATTGGTATTTGTTTTTCCTAATGGGATTCAAAAGTCTAATTAAAAGTCTCTCTTTTGTGGTTAAGTGGAATGAATCTTTATGATAAGCAAGACACTTCTTATAGCCGCAGACAGCTTATTTCCTTAAATATCACACTTCACAACCATCTTCCTCTTCAGCACTTGAACCAAATAAGAATGATACAGAGGGAGACAGAAAATCAAACAAACTTACTAACTGCTACAATAGCCCAACTGTGAGTCCCTTTCTGCTCTTTTCATTCATCTTTCCGTTCCCAGTTGTTTTACACATTATAACAATTGAATAACAGTAACAAGGACAGGTATAACAAACCTTTTGACCCTTTAAAATAGCATTGGCTAAGAGTATGATGTTGCAACATTTCTCAGTCATGTTTGCAAAAGCTTTATTGTGGGTACTGTTACAATGGAATAAATCGTTCCTCTCAAGAAATCAGTACGAGAGATAGCAAAAGAAGCCCATTTTGCCATACAGCTGCCCCATGCAGTTTGACGGTATGCTGTATGTTTTAACTCAGCTATTCTAGCAACATGTGCCTAGTTTAGGCTGAGGTCTCAATTTTATTTTGTAAGCATAACTGGTAATAGATTGTAAGGTAAAAATTGCCATTGCCACTGTAAGCTTCCCCTGCTTTCATTCAGAGAGGCAGCAGGGCGGCTATCCAGTCCTTTCAGAACTAATTCAGAATTTCTACCTCAGTGGTGGCTAATGCTCTCTAGAAAAACCACACTTGTCTGCCTTCAACCCAGTTAACGTTTCCCAGAGACTTCTTATCCTTTCTTGTGTTGAATGCTGAATCAAATGTTTGTATAACAGAAACGCCTGTTTCTGTTATAAGAGGGAGAGAGATAGCAGAAGAAAGAAAGGAAGAACAATGGATGTTCAGGATATTTAGGACCCTCTAGAACACCAAGAAAAAGATAAAAAATTTTGTGAGTGCAGAAACCAGTAAAACCAGCTATCCCTTAACAGTCTAGGACTCTGACTACATCTGACAACCAAACTGGCCACCATCCTACCCTGAAAGCAGCCTGCCCTTCAATTATGCCACTTTATTTGCCAGTGACGATATATGGGAATTATTTTGCATATCACTGAGCATTGCTGCTTTATTCTGCAAAAATCAGAGCCTTTTACTGCAAAATGCAAACCTAAAGTGCTCCACAGCATGCTGGCTTTGCTTTTCCTTAACACGTACAGATCAATGACAGGTTAATGCTTAGTTAACATTTATTAAGAGCAACATGGTTTCAGAAACTTCAGACTAAAGGTGTCAATTAGATGACAGATCCTTCATGAAAGATGAAAGCACCTCTGTGTTGGGCAGATACTCTTCTATTTTGTTGTCAATGATTTATTAGTTACAAGGTCCCACGTGTCCAAGCTTATCAGTAATGAGATAAGCAAGTATGTACTAAAGGGGACTGTTGATTATTTATTTCACAGAATCTCACTAACCATGGCTGTTATCAAAATAGTCTAGAAATTACAGATTCACACAGTCTTACAGTGACTACCACAAAGTAACATAGCAGACACAGCTTTAGGCCGTGAGCGTACTTGAGGTAGGCCTGCTAAAAGCCTGTGTAGGGGTTACCAATCTATAGTCAAGGTTGCACTACAAATCAGACATAGCAATGCTGATTACAAATTAAATTCTCTACTCTCTTTTATGTTGGTGCAAACACAGACACTGTGTGAAGTGTCCGACATCCTCTACATAATTACTACTAAATCTGAATGAGACGAATTCATACCCACTTGGGCAGCATACAAAGGGTGGCTTCATGACAAGACAGCAGCAAATCAGGGACTCTTGACTAGGCAGCATCTTACACCCAACAGGTTTTCACACCTTTTCAATTTGTGAACTCTCAACAATTTTCTAGCAAAGTGTAAGCTCAGTGCAGTTGTCTGAAAATTTTCTTGCTTTACTTGTTTGTGCCCTGGAGATCAAAACCCACTTCACTGGACTGTCTTTTTGCACAGGTATGAAGGGCTGCACAAAACACAAAAAAGTTAGAAAGAACCCAGACATGTAAATCTAATCTTAGTTCATCCTTAGAGCACAAAATACAAATAAAAGCATGCTGTGAACAAAAGTTAATAGCCAGAGTACAAATACATCAAGCACACAGGAACTTTAGAAGCTCCATAGTATTTCTTTACAAGAAAGAACATCTACTGTACAACTGACCCATGTCTTTCTGTGGGATGACAAACAGATCTGCTGCTTTCTGTTGCTTCCAGTAAGAGTTACTTTTGAGAACTTCTAAGGCCATCTTCTAAAGAGCTATTACAAAATCTATGCTAGAAAAGACATAGTAGGAAAAATCATTTTCCCCATCTTCTTTGTGCATGGCCTAGACTAATGGCAAAAGAAGTTGTGATGACAATCATCCTAAACCTGCAGGAAGATTTCCATTACACATATTTATTTTTCAGTGTTTACAGAACTGAACCTGACCTGTTTATCAATAACATGAGTATTAGGAATACCTTTTGGTGCAGGAGATGTTTTTTTAATCATCACCTGTTAGCAGAAAAAATATCACAAGCAATGAAATAACTCACCGAACTGCTGAAATTTTTAAACATAGGGGAAAGAAACAGATCTTTTTGCAAAAACAGGGACAGTAAATTCTTTTACGAAAAGGTACTACCAGAAGCTCTTTTGCCTCTCAATCAAAAGGCTGCAAGCTACAGCCTTGAATTTCAATTGCAGATGGTACGATGACATACAATTAATATGATTCTATTTGTGTAGTCTAATCAAAGCGTGAGAGAACAGGAAAAACAAATGTAACATATTGTGTGTCTTCAGTTTCAACATACGATGCACTGAAAGAGACCATTAACGTTCCACTGCCAAATTCACATTAATCTCCCCGCATCTGCAAGAGATCCCTTCTTTCTCAGTACTATCATGCCATCCTGAGCCAGAGGCAACTCTTACCTCTGAGGTGTTTACAGAAACTGCCAAGAGCATATTTTTCCCTGTTGGAATGCACCAGATGATGTATCAGGTGTCAGATTTTTCTGCCAAAGTTTCCCCAAGGGTGGATCACAAAATCTTCTTTGTTATACGTCACTCTTCTCATCTCATATTCAAATACCCCCTTCCCCTGCTCCCCCATCATTCTTTGTGTAAAAAAACACCTACTGCAAGAACAATGCTTTGCTCCTGATCACACTCTGACGTCTTCACTTTCTGTCTCTGTGTCTCCTACAGACACAAAAAATTTCAATGCTTTCCTGCTCACCACATGCACCTGACTGAAATTTCAGTACACGGTGCTGTGATCCTGTTCTTTGTTAAATTTTGTTTCATTGTAGTGACAATGGCTTTCTGTCCATCTGAATTACTTAAAGCTATAGAGAACAAGGGGAATGTTCTGCAGGGAACAACGGTGCTTTGGTAAAAAAGAGAGGCATTAAGATGACTAATAAGTCTGCTCTATACCCAACAATGCAAAAGCATAGCTGCTTTTCCTAAATAGCTCCCTTTCTTAAGAAGCCTGTTCTTGACATAATGGGGCTCTGCTATTAGCTACCCAGTTCTGATAATCTATCACCACATCATGAGATAAAAAAACAACAGTGCAGTGCATAAGGACACATAATGCTGCCGTGACAAAGACACATGTTTCTGAACATAAAAGGGACACATTTATGTATTCTCATCTTACATATACCTTGTTTGTGTTTTAAACTGGGAATTTCCTTGAAGAACAGTGAAAAGAACCCAGACAGGACAGATCTAATAATGATGGGAGAATGGCAATTTAGTAATTTTTCTCAGTACAGCACCGTATCAATAGAAACCATTGGCTTATTGCCCCCAAACCTGTCTATTTTTTTCCTACTGATTATTTTATTCTATCAGTTGACTTATTTTATTACAGCAGGTGAGGTACCATGTGTCCCTAGAGTCGTTTGCAAGGTGTGACACAGGTTCACATACTTAAGCCTGCAATGAGAAGTTGGCTTGCTGAACCAACTGCTGAAAAGCCCACCAGTTCCTGGTTTAGCTGAAGAACCCCCTGTAAACACGTCATCCCCCAAAAGGAGCAATTTCTTCAGCTCCAAGACCATCGGATCAAGCACAAAAGACACTCAATACTTCATGCAAATTATTTTCATTCATTAGATGCTTCACAGACTGGCATTACAAACGTTCATCAGCATTTACTGGAGTGGAATTTCAGTTTCTGTAAGGATCCAAGCCATGACCAGCACTGTGCTCAGTATGGGGTTGCTAATATAGAACATTAACAGTGCGTGGGTAATGGCCTGTACCACTGTACAGGCTGAATTTCATCCTTTTAACTACATGACAGGTCATTTGGTACTGTTTCTGCTCCCCCTTTGGATGAGAATAATTGTATAATCTCTCAGATCAAAACTGTGCATGTTCAAACATGCACATTAACAAGACCTTCCTTGTCTGAACCTCCCAAACAATATACATGAAGAATTGGTAGACAATGCAATCAAATACTGCAGCATTAGCTCCTATAGAATTCTTTACATAGTATTTTCCCACATTCAGACTGGTCTTCCTGTGTTTGACTTTGCGGCTTAGCTCAGAAGTTGGTCCATTCTTAGTCAAAATTAATTTTGAACTTACAAATAGAATTAAAACCAAGAAAGCTGTTGTGCTGGGAGATGTAACACCCTTTTCCATACAGTAGAGTTTTCACTGCTGCCGAGTACAACATATGTATAGTCTGACGAGCATGTAGAATGTTAAATGAAACATGAATGAATAATTCTCCCTCTACACTTAATTAATTAATCAATTTTCAAGGATATAAGTAAATGTTAATAGCAAAGGTTTAATGCCAGTGCATAATAAATAAACTTAAATATCACTGGCATATATTTTGAAACTTCAAAGGAAGGAAAGGAAAAAGGAATTGTGAAAGTGAATAGTTTGGAAGAAAATGAAGTTTAGGTGACCTAATTAAAGGCTTTTCTTCAGCTGCAAAAAGACATCAAAGTGCTGCTTCTGAAGTTGTTTTGCCAAACCAACAGCCTCAGATTAAAAGACTGCATTAATTTCAAGGAATGAGTCAGAGAAGTACTACTGTAAGAGCCTTCAGTCCCTCTGTGTTGCCACAGAAACGAACATTATGGCTAGTTTATAATCCAAGTGCTCCATTTATATAAGAGAATTTATTTTTCATTTTCACCTTTCCATTTACTCATCCAGATATATAAGAAAGCCCCTCAGAAATTAATGACACTTCTTTCATGATTGACAGCTGGCGTTTGGATGTCAAACAATGCCTGGTTTATATTGTTCTTTCTTAATGGCTTTCTGACATGAGAAGAAGTGGCAGCCTTCTGTGTATTTGCAATGCAGAACGGCCAAGCTGGTGAGTCTCTGTCAAAGCCAGGCTCAGGTCCTCTGCAAACAGAGCCAAGATCCAGAGACTAAACAGAGCTTGTGGCAGCAATGTGCTTGAGGGTAGGCACAATGGAGGAAATGCACCCAGTGCAGAAAACACCTTTCTGGCAAGCCCAGATGTCACCAGGAATATTTAGAGGACACCCTGGGTTATCACCTAAGTTTGAGGCACAAGGGGTCCGGCTTGGAGCTGGTCACAAACCCTAGTTCCTGTTCAATCTGATGGGTTTTGAGAAGTAACATCAGATGGAAGTCTGGACCAGTGTCATAGCACAGGGAAAGCATAGCTACAGCAGAGATGCGACGCTCATTTTAAAAGCTGTGTGTGTCTTTCCATCCCCTACTAAGAGCAGCCAACTATGGATTAATTGTCTTTCTCATGTAGCTTGGTGAGCACATGCTGCAGAGTGGGGACACAGATTTCTACGTCCCCCTGGTGCTGCCGAGGCAGGGAGGCTGAGACCCCGACTACACAGAGCACGCCAGGCAGCCAGGGAGAGCAGAGGCACCCCAGCACCAGACACCTCTGCCCCCCACGTTACTTCTGCTAGTGAGATGCCACTGATATTTCTTGATTTTGATGGCTGTATGTTGAACCTGACATAATCCAGCTCCGAATACTAAAAGATCAAGTTTGGGAGAGATGAGCTGGTGTGAACTCCACCCAAAAAGCACTTTTCAATCTAAAATTGACATAAGCTTTTGTTTCACTCATCCTGTGTACCTTTTGCTGCAAAGGGTATAAACTGTAGGTTCTACAGAAATTCAATATATATACTATGCTCAAACTACAAATTAATCAGGTTGAGTACTACCTTCTTGGAAACAGCTAGCAACATGCCTTGTTTCTATGGCTTTTAATGAATATTCTAAATTGAAGAAATGCATAAACATAAGGGTAATTTACATTGCTAAAGTTAATCAGTTTTCTTATACATTTTACGCATCTGCATGATTTTTCATCTGTATTGCACAAATGTGTCTTCTCCTCATTATTAATATGCATATGTACATCCAAACACTCCACTCACAGTGCCTTCTTATTTTTAAAAATTTCTAGAACCACCCTTATTTCAAGATTTAAGAATTCTGTGGCTTACAAGAAAAATGATCAGCAAAAGGTTGTAAAATACTTACAGATTCAAGGCAGCATTTAACTTAGATGTGAACTTGCCCTTTTGTAACTCAGTTTTTCTATCAGTAAAATGATAATAGAAGAATCTCCTTCAGAAACGGGCATATCAGCAAATGTCCACTACAAAGGACAACGCCATTAAAGAGACTGGTTTTGTACATACAAATGTTAGGTATGAAATTTGACAAGGGTATTGCAAATCTTCACTGATTAGCATTTGCAAAGGTCCCTGAGATGCAGGAATGAAAGGTCTTCACTACTAAACAAAATGCATATTTGTTGTTAACATCATTCTACATTTAAAAGCTTCCTCAGTCCACCCTAACTAGATACTAATGAACCTTCAAATATTTCTCCAGTTTATTCCAGCACAAACCCAAGGACTTTTGAAAGTCTCAAGAGAATTAGGTACCTAACGAATATATTATGGTTGTTTTCTCAAAAGGGTTGACCTTTACTAGATTTTGTTTAAACCACTATATATCCAAGTTAATTCCAGTCAAGTCCCCATCTAGCTGACATGAGTAGAACTAGGAGCAGAATTAACTTCACCTTTTAATATGCAACATTTCATTATTTACAAACCAACAAAAAAGGTATAATAGTATAATATGGGAACTCAAGCACATCAGTTAGTTGGAGGGACTTTTAGATCAGTGAAGCTGCTATTTAAGTGCCATCAAAGCATTTTTGACTCCATAGAATTAATCATGAAATCTGTTCCTGCCAGCTCACTTATCATATCCGAAATATTAATTTTGAGCAAAATTAAATTGGACACCTACCGACAGCAACATTTTGCCCTTCAGAACTCCCCTTCACATTGATTTATTAACGGCTGCCAGAACAGTGCACCAGAGCAATTTATTACTACTTTCTCGATGTTTCCCTGTGCTTACAAATAGTTCTCCAGAGTGAAAGGTGCTACCTGACAGCATTCTGACAAAAGTGCATTTTTCAATTTGCATAATGTTCTTCACATTTATTAGGATGTAAGGAAAGGAATTTCATTTTATTAACAATAGGAATGGGTGATTCACATACAAGAAATCAGAGTGGAGATTCTGTGTTGAGTTGCTTTCGCATAAAGCAGACCTAGCATTTTCATTAGTACTTGGTGTGATTTCAGACAGGAGAGTCAGCAAATTCTTTCATTTTATTCATCAGCATCATTTTCTTTGCATGCAAGATAGCCAAAAAGATTCATACAGAGCATTAGGTAGAAGTGGGCCTGAAGATGCAGCATTAGCCTGAAGAGAGCTACTGGCATACATGCACATATGTCTTACTGCTTTTCAGAAAATGCCACCTTATAAAGGTAATTTTCATTGGGTGAAAAACAAAAAAAAACAACCCTCCAAAGTTCCCCTTTGACCAAAATGAGGTTCCCTCCCCTGCAACTAGAAGCCCTGGGAGAAATCCACCTAAAAGATGAAGGTATGGCATGAGAAGTTTTAATTTGACATCATAAAAGTATAACTAAGGGCAGGGAAACTTGAAGTCTAGGTATGCCTAATCTATGTTTGCGTTACTACATTAAACAATTGGCCAGGTCCAAACCCCTAACTTAAAGCAGCTTCATCAATATTTGAAATGCTTAGTGTCTGGAATCAGACCTAATTCAGGGGCTGTTAATTCCTTTCTGTGGAACTATTCCATCCTTCCTGTTTCTTCCTTTTCTGTGGCTGCACAAAGTACAAGCAATCTCACTGTTACAGATATTGTTTCACTAACTTGCTGCCTGAGAGAAAGACAATTCGTAAATACAATGGCTCCTGCCCGTTAATATTCCTGGCTCTAATCCAACTATTCAATCTATGTGCTTATTTTTAAGCCTGAACAGTCCCATTAACTTCAGTCGGGCCGCTTGTGCTCTTAAGTATAATAGGTGTTTAAGCACTTTGCTGGATCAGAGCCTATGAATGCACATCTGCAATCTTCTTTGGCTCAGTTAAAGGTTCCTTCCCAATCATTTTATATTTATCTAGGAATTCCTTTTGTTTATACTTTCATACCCATTCAGCCTTTGCAACAGGCTACTTGACACTTTTAAAAGCTATTATGTTTGTAACCAGAGACAAAACTGTTTATGTAGCAATATAAATTTATATATATGCACTGAGGGAACACAAGTAGCTGAAAGTATAATAGGAGAGAAGAATGCACAGCTGGACATTAGTGGAGGGGAAGATTTTGGTAACTCCCTGGAAGGCAAAACAAGTTAAACATGCGCAGAACCAATTAAGACACTCCCTGATGCAGCTAGAAAAAATTTCATCAGCATGTATCACAAAGCAGTCTTTTAAAATATGAACACTAAAGGTAAAAAACTGTTAATGCTGTCCAGCAGTTGTCAACAGTAAAAATTCGTTAAATACAAAAACTTATGCCTTTTCTAGAGCCACCTATGGAGCATCTGCTGCTAGCGCTTATTTGCACCACTGGATATACTCAAGGACAACATTTCCAATTCTGTGTGAAACTTGAACAGATCTTTGTTCACAGAACATGAAAATTCTCATGACCACTGCCATCATGCTCCTATGTATATGCACAGCATGCTGTGCCATTTTATACTCGACGCTGATCTTGTCATTAACAGGTAAAGTTCCCTCTTAGGAAAACTTTACATTCTTTCTCCAGGCTTTGACAGCTTCCCAAGTGCCAACTTCCTTGTAGCTGAGTTATCGCTCTCACAGCATGCTGTCCTCTACCTCACAAAGAAAGAAGAAGGAACACAAGTATATATGCACCACCAAAGTCACATAGTGACACTAACTAAGGCCACGATTTTGCTCAGGAAATGCTGGTGTGTAAAGACAACAGCCTATGGCAGGAAAGGGGCTGCCACAAACAAATCTCTGGGTATTTCCCCAGCTGCTCCCGAACTTGGCAGACAGAAATCATGTCTCTAAAGGGAAAAGAGTGAAGGAACAAGCTCTTTTGAATTGAGATATGCATTACTTAAAACATGCTCCAAAGCCTAGCGGATTATCTAGGTTTACGGTAGAGCTCTCTTTTCCGGTCTTCTGACTTCTCTTTCAGAAAGGCTATTTCCTATTAAAGATTTCAGAGTATAGCCTTCAGAATACTTTCTGCTGTAATCATACTGCCAGAAACAAGCCCATTTTTGTAGTCTTCAACAGGATCAGTTACCTTCAGTCTTGCTCTTCCCTCAGGAAAGATAACATGTCACAATAAAAGTAGAATGAAAATTAGTATGATGCGGAAGTGCAAAGGTTTTAGACCATCACACTGTACTCAGGAGTAGGAATAGGAAGGGCTCTCTCTAGTTTATCCCCCTGCCAATACCAGATTTCACACCACGTGGCCTTCCATGCTCAGTTTCAAAAACTATTTAACCCATTTCATCCCTTAAGTTCCTTCTACCATTCAGAGTAATTTACTTCTTACTTTGATAAATATCCTTTGATTTAATTTTTTGTTGTTGTTGCTGAATAGCACCCTTGTTATTCCTATTCATAGTTTAAATAAGCTGTCATGTTTTCTGAACCCAGTTATCCTTCAGAGTTCTCAGATGTTTCTATATATACATATTTTATCATCATTTTGGCAAATTGTTTTTATTTATTCAGCTTACTGTTTTCCCTTAATCAGCCTTTCTAGTTGTTTAATCAAACATTTTTGCTGACCTTTTCTGACTTACCTTCACTTTTGTCAATTGCTGTCAACTTTTCACGTGCATAAGAGATCAGTATTGCCAAAGTAGTATTTAGAATTTAAGACTCAAATATACTGAGATAAGATTAAAAAAACACAGAGATTTTCAAAATACTTGAGTTTCTTATTACTAGTCTTATGAGGTAATTCTTTTTCTTATTTACATACCAGAATGTAAAAACCATTGAAAATTAAAAATGAAATTCATATTAGCGTCAGGAACACAGGGTCTTTCAAGAAAGGAAAAATGGACTAACTGTGAATTTTGTATGCCAAATCCACAGCAAGTCTAAGCAAATGTAGGAATTCAGTCTACCATTATTCTACATCTAGTTTATTACATAATAGCCCTATAACTATTCCTTGATAATCCGTTCCCCGTTTTTCCACTCATATTTCACCTTGTAAAATCATACTGGCTTCACTATTGTGCCTCACCTCCTTTGTGTTGAAGTACTGCTCTCTTACTACATTAAACACTAGTTTCTATGTTTGCATGCTTTCAAGATGACTTTATTTATTATTTTCTGTCATATTTCTAACTGCAAGATCTCTAAGTTATCATCTGCGCTCACAGGTATTCACAGTGCTTCCAAAATGTAATATAAACTGTGAATTTATTTGCCATGCTGCTTACTGTGCCTTCTAGATTATTAAGGTATTAAATAAAACCAGGTCTAACAACAAACTCAGAGACATCTCCCTATAACTCAGTGTATCTATTTACCAATGTTCGTGACAGATAATGCTCATATCTAAGGTAATTTGAACTATTTTTTCCCAAGTAAGCTACGGCAACCCAAGAGATTAAATTCTCCTCTTGAACGTAACTGCACAAATATAAAGCATAAAAACAATGTAGCCTATTAGGGATCAGTTTTGATATAGAACTCTAGATTAACCATTGCTGTTGATCTTCCTTATATTACTGGACCTATACATATTTTATTGATGCACATATAATAACACTAGGAAACCTGTTGTTTCCTTAATATGTCCACAATACTTATTGCTTACAAACACATTTATACTCTGCTTTGATCAACGTTATCAGACAAATGTTACATCATGCACATGTTAACAAAACACAGATTAAGAGCTGATGATACAAAACATACCACCATCAAAACCAGAGAAAGAATACAATAACCACGTGGGGTCTAAAATAAGCCCAAATGATCAGTTTTCAATGGCTTGAAGAAGACAACTGAAGCATGAGGAAATGTTCCAATATTGTGCAGAAAATGCCCTCATCCCAAGGTAGGAAGAAAAGAAGTATTCTACACTGCCTAGTCCCTCTTTCCTGCCTTTAAAAAACCTTTAAAGGTTTTTCTGCTTTGGTCCCTCATACATCCATCAAAATTAAAAAGAATCAAGCCAGGCTCCATCACTGAGACGGTCTTCTCCCTCCTTCATTACAACCAAGCAACTACTCGCCTCCATGCCTTATAATGGACTCTGCCTCCTTCGACACTGGTGGAAAAAAACCCTGCCTATCTTGTTTCAATCTTCTCTAAGTTACTGGCTTCAATTTACACACAGGGATGAATCTGACTCAGAATCCCCCTCCCCCAATTCTTATCTATTTATCTTCCTTAAGAGAGTGAATTTTTACTAGAGAGATGGTCTTTCAGCATGGGTTGAGTAGTGCAACAGTGACATCCAATGGCTGGCTACATGAGTCTCCAAAGAGCTTTCCTGACTTGCCAGTGGCCTCCTCTACCTTGTTAAAGATAAGTGATAATAACTGAATATTAGCTGTCCTCAGTGCATTTCGTTCATTTTACCTCTACATTAAAACTACATAGGCAGTTTGTTCCATGTTACCGGTGCAGTAACTACTGTCTTCAAACACAGTCTTAGGCGCAGACTGACTTACTGATTTGTCATGGCATTGCTCGCTAACAAGGGACACTCAGAAACAGACAGATAAGCAGGTATTCTTTCCACTCCTCAGTTATAGATGGAAGGGAGGTGCATGTGAGGCATTTGTTGTGATGAACACAGCTCTCAGGAGTCTGCTGCATTTCTTCATCTATCAAAAAGATAACTAGATCCTGGCAGAAACAATGGTGAGCATGTGTACAGCAGTGTTCTGTATGCAAAGGGAGTGGAAAGATTATGAGAAGTGTTCAATATCGAATTGCTATTTAGTTTAAAGGGATCCAGAATTTACATTCCTCAAATCAGAGATCACTGAGCTCCAAGGCTAAATGGGCAAAATAAATCTGAGTTTTTCATTGGCTGAAATCTGAACTCTGAAATTTGTATTAGTACCTGAGATGAGGAGTAGGCTTCTATAGTTCGATGGCAGCGGATTTTATTATGCAACTTTTATAACATGCTTATTTAATGCTGTTTTGCAATACAGTGTGACAAGGATTAAGTAAGTTTTATTATTCTATGGACTTTCACTTGCACTAAGAGTACCCTATTCTGATGCTCCCCAGGATGGCTACAGACCTCCTCTGGCCTGACCATGTAAGACTGCTCTTATGCTTTCTCCCTACAGACATAAATTACTCAGTCTTGACTGAACAGTTTGGTAAGTTAAGTAGCAAAACCCTCCTCAATACAAGATAAACCTGACACAACAGCCAAATGGGAGCAGCCCAAATAAAGTACACTGTGCATGATCAGCACGAATTCACAACACAAACCCCTTCAAAGCTGTAAGATGGAAGAACCAATGACCATCCTGATCCAGTATTGTGCATTTGCAGACAACCATCCAATGAATTTTTAATTTAGAACATTTACTTCACATGTTCACATAAAGCATTTCACAAACTATACAACAGTCTTAAGATCAAAAGGCAAAAGCGACAAGTATATTGTCATGGGTAGAGCTGAGGTGCTGCTAAGCTCTTTGTCGTTAAAGCTTTGTTTGGACATGACATGATATAACGTGGGTCCTCCTACTTCATCCATTCCTTTCATAAATAATGTTGGTTGCCTAAAGCTTTGTTATTAGCTACTATCTAATACTGCTTAGCTAATACTAATTAGCTATCAGTAAACAGCTGATAATTTTAAAGCCTAAAACATCCATAACTGTGTTCTCTTTATAGCCTATTTTTCTTGTATTTGTAGGGAAAAGTCACCATAAGGAACAGCCACTCCTCCCACAGATTATTAAGAGGACTGCAAGCCATGTGTAACTATCCATTTTTAGTCTATAGGCTTTCGCTTGAACGCAGAATACTCTCTGATTTACACACACACACTGCTTTCAAACTCAGGAAATAACTGAGCTGAAGGGAATTTGCCATTTTCCTTTTTAATTCTTTCTTCCCCCCGCCCCCCCTTTGTCTTATTTGTCTACTTTATTCTGTTGTTTCCTCTAATGAATCTTACTTTGCCCAAGTCTGATTGTCATTTCATAGAAACTATTCAAAGTGCCTCAAGCTGCTAAACAGCTGGCAAAATACACAAACATTTAAGACTTTAATCTGAATACTAAGTCATGATTTCCAGGAGAGAACAATGTGGTCCTTTCTGATTTAATGCCTTCTTTTGAACTGTATGTCATTTTTGCTTTCAAATTAATCTGAGTGTGGAAAACAGGTTGAGTATATTTTTATTAGAAGACACTCCAAATATTTAGACCGTTATTTGAATCATGTTTTGGCAAAATGATTATGCTTGTCGGTCTGAAAACATACAATTTTCATATTTCCCTTACATTAACTCTCTTTAACAAAGAATTATTAAAATCTGAAATGCTATTTACTCTTCTTTTCCCCTCCCTCTCTGGCATGCATACTTAAAAACAGCCCTAATAAAATATTTGGGATACATTAAGAAACATCTGAATTGCAGTGGCAATTCTAGAGTAGTCACAATCTTGTCATTAAAATGCATAGCACAGTGCTAGTGCAGCTGTATACAGCTTTTATTATTCAGACTGCTAAATGGATAAAACATATTTTAATTTAATGTAAACTGTGTAGCTAGAAACACGAGAGTATGAGGCTTTTTCATTTCCTCAGGAGAAGCCCAGATCCTTGAGCTCAGTGATAACTTCTCTTGGCCAAGGGCCAATCTAGACTTATTGCAAGAGTCCCTGTGCTGCCTCTCCAGGCACACATTTTGTAATACTTGAAGAAGCTGGTGGGAAAGGTGTGCTTTCAGCCTCTACCACCTCTTTTTATCACCATGTACCTGTTAACATTTTCAAGACTTAATTCTATATTCCATAGCTAGGATACAGACAGCAGCACTCAGACTGGGAGCCAGCTCTGATAGCACTGGAGGCTGCTTACACAGAGACATGCCAGGGCCCAGGGCCTCACTGCTGAGTTAGAGAAGAAAAATAGCCCCAACTCTGGAGCCCTATGTACATACTGCGCCTTTTAGTAACATCCTGATGACTTAACACCAGCTTAAACTCTTTATTGCAAAGAATCAATAAATCTTCATATCGACTGAATTCTAGATGACCAGTTCATAAACATGCTTTGATACTAACTCTATGTCTCAAGCATTAGTCTTTGTTACTAGCTGCTAAATATTATTTCTAACCACACATCCTGTGTAATCATCTCTAATTTTTATTTTGAATTTCATGTATCAGGTGAGCAATAAAGTGGAAGAAATGCTTCAAAGCTCACACACAAATCGTCTAGAGTAGGGTGCTGGAATAGCATGGAGATCCATAAAAGCACACTAGAAGACCATACGGAAGTATACTCCAAGAGACTGACAGAGTTTGGCGCTAACACTCCTCTTTAGGGCAGTCTTGCAGCAGAAATGCAAGAGAAGATAATAATACAGGTTATAACGGGCAGTCAGTAGAGCCCATGAACCAGATGAGCCATCAGCATAAGTAAAGGATCTAGCCTTAGAAGGAAGCAAGTCCTTTGCCAGATTTCAGCCCTCTATAAGCTAAGCAACAAGGTATTTTCTGGCCCATTGTGAGCCCTTCTACTGAGGTGGCAGTAAAGTCTCATTATCTCTGTGGGCTGTAAAAGTGCCTCTAATTAGCTAGTCACCAATGCTCTACCAGAGGGTATTTTGGAGTAGATATATTCTAATTGTCTCTGTTGGATGTCTACAGTGATTCCATAGAAAACAACCTTCGCACAGGGTATGCTCAGCTTGGAGGCATTCCTGTCTGCTCTTTCACTCATTCACAGCATTTTAAGCCTGGATGCCACATAAAGCCGAGATGGATGTGCTACGATTAAAGACAGAATAAAAATGAAATGAACCGATAGACCGAGGTTAAAAATTGGAAGTAGAAACAGCTAATTAGTTCCACAGTCAACAAGAGAGAATCCACAGTGCTTCTCTTCAAGAGGCTACTGCTGCTATTAGAATATGCTGGCATTCCAGTCATGTGTTTCTACATTTCTATTTTTTTAAAAAATGAAAATTTACATTTTTTGTTTTGATTTCTAGTTGCTAAATCTTCAGTATTTCTGAGTCTTCCTATAGCAATCTGTTGCTAGTCACTCTGACATCTCCAAGGCCAGAATCATAACCAACTTCTCCCATACCACAAAAGAAAGTTCTGTAATGCAAAGTAAAAGAGAATATTCCTTAGCTACAGACAGAAATTTGCTTGACTCACAGGCTCCATCCTCTTGTCCTCTAGTTAGAGGCTAAAGCACTCATAAACATTTAATTGACTTTTATCTCTGCCTTGTAATACTAGTGATGCAGGTGCTCACTCACAGACACACGCTTTCATTCCCTCACTTAGATCCAAAGGGCCAAGTTCTCCTGTATCCCACACCTACAGAGTTAAGAAAATGCGTACATGTCTTACTATAGACATATATTTATGGAGAAGGACAAAAAATGGTTACTTAGAAAAGTCCTTATGCTACCCTATTTTCAGAATGTGTTAATACAAAGATCTTCACCACAGACTCCTGGGTTCATAGGGTATCATCTTCAGAAGTGCAAAATTTTTTCATATGATTAACACATTTGGAAAAAAAAGTTAAGCTAAACAAAAGGTCATATAAATAGCACAACATCTGAGTGACTCATATTCAAGACATTTCACTTAAAATATGTTATCATGTGCCTGCTGACAGGATTACTGCTGCATCTGAAAAGTTATCAGTCTCTGCCCCTTTTTTTAAAGCAGACAGTGCTTCTCTGAGCTCTCTGACACCGGACCTCACTGGCCACCAGGCAAACTCTAGTCTAGACTAGTTTGGGCTACAGCAGTTTTGGCATTGCTAGAGGTTCTCTTGCAACACGATCCATGGCAACCAACTGGCCCATAGTCAGATATTAGCCATTTGGAGCAGTATTAAGCTTCTACTCAGGTAGTGGAAATTTTACTTTGCTTGGAAATCAGATTTTCTATCAATTTGTTAGACAATAAGATCTCTGTGGGAAGCAAATCTGCTTAGTCATTCCTCTGTCCTATTGCTAATTATTACTCAGATCTCTATGTAGCAGCAACAGATCTATGAATAATGCTGTCACATTAGAGGCTCAACACACACGAGTAACCTCAGTCTGTTTGTATTATTCTTGGCCACATATGTCTGCCGTATCCAAGATTATTCCTATTTACAGCAGGACATTCCCAAAAGTTTTCTCATTTTCCACATGCAGTTCACATTTATTTTCTGGCTGTTTATGAGAAGATTTCAGCCACTTTCTTTCTCAAGTTTGAAGGTTACCAGAGTTGCTATTCATTCACATTTCACAGACTCATGCATGACTTAAACTTTGATAGCAAATGCAAATCGCAGCAGCATATTTTCATGAATTTATTGCTTTTAATCAGAAATGAGACTTTAATGTCTGAAGATTTATCTAAATACTTCATCAGTTAAGTAAGGACACATCTGTCATGGTTTTAGCTGGGATAGAGTTAATTTTCTTCACTGCAGCTGGCATAGTGCTGTGCTTTCGACTTAGTATGAGAATAATATTGATAACACACTGATGTTTTTAATTGTTGCTGGGTAGTGCGTGTACTACTCAAGGACTTTTCCAGCCTCCCATGACATGCAGGGTGCACAAGAAACCAGGAGGGGAGGGGGCACAGCTAAGAGAGCAGATTCAAATTGGCCAAAGGGATATTCCATATCATATTACATCATGCCCTGTATATTAACTGGGCGAGCTGGCCGGGGAAAGCAGCAATCATGGCTCAGGGACTGGTGGATTTGGTTGGTGGGTGGTGAGTGGTTGCATCACTTGTTGTTTGGGGGGTGTTTTTTCCCCTCTTCCCAAGGTTTCACCTCTCTCTCTCTCTCATTATTTTCCTTTTCATTATATTATTATTATTATTACTGTTTTATTTTGATTATGAAATTGTTCTTATCTCAACCCACAACATTTTTTACTTTGGCCCTTCCAATTCTCTTCCCCATCCCACAGGGGTGGGGGGAGTGATTAAGCAGGTGTGTGTGGCTTAGTTGATAACTGGGGCTAAACCACAACAGTCCTTTTTGGTGCCCAACATGGGGCCCAAAGGTTTTGAGATAATAGCAGTTGCTGGCCACAGCATTGATTAATCTGTTCTCAATATTAGTTTATCAGATCTACACCATGCTGATTTTGAAGTACATGTTAAAGAGTGGTGTTGGTTTCTGTAGTCTGTTGTGCTCTGAAGTGATTAGAGATGTTTTGCCTAGGAGATTTGTTATTCAAACACCGGCCTTCAGCTTATCAGGTATGTGGGTTTTGTATTGAAGCCATTACTGTACTTCAGGTACCACCTCATGGAGACAATTAGCAATTATACTTCCTCCTCTGAGAGGTTTTTTTATGGAGGAAATACAAAATATCAACCATAAATCACCTCAAGCATGGCTAATTCCCTCAGGTACTGGATACCTTTATCCATGGTTGTCCATTTTCCTGGGCGATTGCTTTGTCAACGCCCCCTTCCCCAGAAAAGGATCCCAGTTGTTTGACTTCCTTCCCCTCTAATTCCAGGCTACTGCCCCCATTATCCCAGCATCAGAGCAGGCAGGTGGCAATGTGCTCACCTAGACAACAGCCAAAATCTTTTCACATATCCCACAACTCAGTCAGGGATAGGGATTGGGTGGTGTCTGTCTCATTTATGAGTTCTTCCTCTTCCTCCTCTTTTCATGATGGCCCTGCTCTTCCATCCCACTTCCTCATGTCCTCTCCATAGTCATGCAGGTAAAACCATAGAGCGTCCTGTGGTGTGTACCCTCTGTCTTGAGCAAAGGGACGCTTACTCCTAATGGCTGAGATACTGATCCGTACTGGTGGGGAGCAGGACATATCTTCTTTAATTTGCTGAACCTTCCGCGACAGTTTCTCCACAGCCAAGATGAGAAAATCATCTAGCAGAACATTTTCTCACAGTCGAGAAAATTTTTCATTGTAATGAAAAATCACAGGATGCCAACCACACTGGTTGAAAAGTTACTATTTTCTATAAACACTATGGTCTTCCACCCCCTCCTCCAATTCAGATGTCTACATGTCTAACAATAAGAATATTTTAAAAAATAGTATCCAAAACAATGTCCAACTTCCCTTCAGCTCTGAGAAACATGTTTCGGTTGACTGAACAAATTAGTTCCTCAGCATTACATAAAGGGTATAGATAACTGAGTTTCTCTGTCTCACTCCTCCTAATCTTGCTGATAGGTTATTTACATTCTGTTCAATAAATGAAATCAAGATTAAAAAGTTGAGCTTCCTGAGGGCAGTCTTTACTAACAGAGATTTTCAAATGTACAACTTGTTTTTGACTTTTAATAACATCCAGAAAGCTACTTTGTTTTATAAATTACCCATGTGACTTGTGTGCATAATCAGTGGAGCTCCCAAGGAATAACTACATTGTCTCTTTTATGTACCTGCCATCTACTTTTTTATTGTTCTCTATAATCTGTATGAACACACCACTCTAACTCCAAATAACCAACTTGCTGGATTAGGACCAAGGGAGCAGGAATTCATGATGGGAACACAAAGAGAAACCTTTAAAGAGAGCAAGGGTGAGAAAGTAGTGTTTAAGCATTACAGTGCTGATATACCTCACCATGGACTAGTCTCTGGGTAGCACGCTGGGTTTGCTGGGGAGACTATATTGTGTAAGGCCCCAAGCTGAATGGGATTTGTTGCCAGACCAACAGTAGTCACTGTTTATTAGAGCTATTTTTTCCTAAGCCAGTGAACTGAAATGATAAGAAAATAATCAACAGTTGTTTGAGACTATAAGCCACCAGCAAGCAGTCCTTCTCAACAGCATTTAAAAAAAATAATAAAAGCAGCCATTAAGTTTGCTTAACACAGCTGGAACTGGAACTGGTTCTGTTTCTAAATTGCTGCTGAAAGCAATGGAAAAGCACAACTGAGAAAGAAGTAGCTGTAGTAGCCAAATTGCAAATGGCTTGGAAAGAGGACTTTTCAGCTTTATAAGAGAGGTCAACAACCTCTGAAGATTGATATGACAAACTGTGTACTTCCTTCCCAAATTCGGGGTTAAGTGTGCAAGAGGGACATCTCACAGAAAGCTGCTGATCAGGATTTCTGCCCAGTTTCCCAATTTCACCTGGATTCTGCTGCTTGTCTCAACACGCTGCAGTTCCCAGCCCACAGCCCTGTGTCAATGCTGCCATGTGCCATCCAAAACTTATGCTGGTGCTGTATTTAGTATATATATGCCACAGATTACCATCCTCTCCCACTTTTACACTTGCCATCAGTGTAAGCGGAACACAGGAAGCATGTTCGAGAGAGGGATGTGTCTAGAGAACATGTGTTTCAGAATTGTCCTTGTCAGTTGTTCCCTAACAGATAACCACAAGACTGAGGTTGTTTGCTTTTTGGGGCCAAACCAGGTCCTGACAATTAAATATACACAAGTGTCCTTTGTCCAAAGCTGAACAGGGTCTTACATCTGCACCAAGACATCAAGAAAGAGATCAAGAAAATCTTTGGCTCTTCTCCCTTGCTGGGAAAGGGAGTTCCTTCCTGTCGTTCATCCGTCTCATTCTTCTCTTTCCTTCTCCCCCTTCCCCATTAGTGCAGTTACAATGAGAAAGCTGTAACTATAATAATGCTGCACCTAGATAAAGTGGGAAACAGCACAGGATTACTCACATTATATCTTGAAGTGTTCAAGGCTTAGGGACTGCAATGCTCATAAACAACACTTCAAGCAATTCTGCTAGAGGTCCTTAGCTCAATAGAACACAACTGCACTCTTGCAGGTGCACTACTTAGCCTGCAGCCATTTCAGAGAATTGCTAAAAATTAAAATATAAAAATAATTTTAAAATTCACCAGCTCATGCAAGGATTCTTACTTTAAAAAATATAACATTAAACTCTACTTTAATTGAGGTATTCCTGAGGCTAAGAAGAACCAAGATGGCTGAGATCCCATTTCCTTGCCTAAATGCAGAAAAAGCAACAGAAATTGAAATTAAAAATACAGTCTATTGTAGAAGTAGGACAGGTTTTTTTAACAGAAAAACCTTGTTATGATAAACACTCAGCTGGACCCAAACTGAAAACAGGCCAACCAAATTAGACATACGCAACCTGTATTATACAGAATCTGCACTGAGGAACACGGTGATAAAGCTTTATTGAACACATGCAGCAGAGGGAAGACAGATCCTAGAAAGTTAAATAAGCCAAGATGTGGTATTTTTTAATATGCCTTTTTGAACTTTTAACTGGACCAAAAGCTGATAGTACCAAACAGTTTCTGAAAAAAATACATTTTGCAAAGATGTCCAACACACTCTTAATTCCTGAAGATTTCCTAAGAAGCTCAAATAAGTATCTGTAATTCTAAATTCTTGGCCAGATTTCTCAATATAGACATAGCCCACAATAAAAACTGTGAAATCAAAACAATTAATTTGAGGTTTTTCTTTCAATACATCATTACCTTTCTCCTGACAAAGAGAACTTCTTTAGAGATTAAAACCTGAATATTATATTTAAGCCTATAATATCTAATAACTACCTTACTTAAATGTTGGATAACAGTGAACAGCAAGGAAGCTTCTTGAGAAGAAAGAACAAGAAAGGAGCAGCAAATAAAAGTGATCAAACTGTCTGGAAACTTACTAGTTCACCTGTATTTCTATTTCTGAAACCAGATGACAATCCCCTGCTGCTAGGCCAGCTAAGAATTGTGTGATTTTAGAAAGCATAATTCATTAGTTCATGTCTTCTTAGCAATTACCTTGAACTCCTGCAGTCTGCCTTTGCAACCCACAATTCAGTTGTGTCTCAGTTTTGCTGGTCCATTTTTTGTCTGTGGCTTTTAGCAGAAACTAAATGAGCTTGGTAAGGGTCAGAAGAGCTGGCCACTCCCAGATGTAGGTAGGACCAAGCCCACATTTATTTGGGCTTGGTTTGGGGTTAGGTTTTTGTTCCCTGAGGTTCCTTTCCTTTGGCTACAGACAACAGATCCCTTCAACACCCAGAGATGAGGCTTTGCCAACCACCTCCAGAGCCAGACTCACAATAGGCCTCCCTCATCCCAGGGTACTTTGAAGGACAGCAAACTCATTTTTTCCTGGCTTCAGAAAGGCTTTTCCTATTGAGTAAAACTGAGAGATCTATTTCTACTAAACCTTTATCTGTTCTCCCCTTCTGGCTCCACATTCCAGGGCTGGCCTCTGCCAGCACTCTCTAGCAGGTTGGGGTCACTCCCTCCACAGGCTTTTGCTGAGATTTCCAGCTCACACGGCACTTGCCCACCTTGTCCAACAGCTGCTTCCTCATCATCCATTTATTTGATACTGAGTACATGAAGCAAGGCGTTATTTAAATAGCCCATATCAGCCCTTAGCAAGATTTCTTAGTATTTACCCAGTGAGCTGAAATTGTCATACCGTGCACTGGTATCTAAATATTTCCTTCAGAAATGGCTGAATTAATGGCTGAATGGCCCTTGAAATTGTACCCATTATGCTCCTAACCCACGTTTTGCCACCTGCAGTCATCATCTTTGTCCATCTGCAATCGTCATAGTTGTTCATCTTTGTTAAATTTATAGCAAACACTCAGTCTTGGAAGGAACAATGCAAAATGCAGAATTGTAAAGATGAGAAACAAAATAGGGGTGGGGGCGTCTTTAACAAAAGCCAAGTGTAGAAGTTATTAATTAACTGCAGAGATATGGCACAATTGATTCAATGTACAATTTAAATAATTGGCACAATGCATTCACATGATGCATCTGAGAATTATATACCCCCACCTTTTCACTAAAGCACTAAATGACATAAAATTATTTATGAAAGCATGTTCATTAAATTCTATCATACCGTGAGAAGCGGGCCTTAACCAAAGTATTTAGAATAAAATATTCATACTTCAAATGATACAGGCAGTAAATTTTGACAGCACCCAATCTCTGGGACTGCAGTATCTGTACTCAAAGCCCCAGAGCAGTAGCATTAATTGTTTCTTTTTTAAAGCAGTGTTTTTAAAAAAAAAGCTTTAATTTGATCAAATGAAACTTAATGAAGGTGATTTAGCCTATAAAGTTAATCATCACTTTGGTGTCACTGTTTCACAGGTTTTGGAGACTTTCCATTCTGAGGCAGGAATGCAAACTTCACAGGCAAGGACACGTCAGTGTTTTTCCCACTATCAGTTCTACAGATAAAGGAGAAGATGTGGTGTGTGATTCACAAGCGTACTGCTTTTCCCAATTGCTTTATGATAAATATAATCTTCCTTTTCTTGGACTTATTTGTAGATAAGCATCTATTCCACATACCTATCTGTGTACTCTCCAGGCTCCCCAGTGTGTATTTCTGTGCATTCTAGAGCATCTTAAAGGAAGAAAGGTCTATTAAAGCCCTCATCTGCTGGGCCAGGCTTTCCCCTGCATGCTTAGGGCCTGATCCAAAGTCCACATTAAATCAACAAGAGCATTTTCAGTAAATGTAACATGTATTCAGTCAGGTCCCTGATTATTCAGCCTACAGAGGATACCAGCATTATGAAAGCAGAACACACAATTGCAATAGGGATGAATTATTTTCCCCCACTTCAAATTATCTTCATGTGGTAAATGCAGCCTGGGACTGTCCAGAGATTTTCAAGCTGTTCCACTTTTTTCTGGCAACTAAAATAACCAGAGAGATCATGAGGGCTGAAATTACAAAGAGAGTATCTACATATTTTAAAACTGCTTTCTGCATCATGTCTGAAAGTAATTTTTTTCATTACATTCATATTGTTAACAATAAACAGAATATAAGATTGGGTCCAAGGTAGATAACTTCCTGTTTCTCTAGGAGAGAAATTTGGCTCTGTGAATCCAGTTATTCAGTACTGTGCACATACATGTCCACAATATTCCCCTCCTTAAGCAAAACCACTAGCATGCCAACATGAGGGATCACCAAAATCTGCATATTAGGAATAATTAATTAGCAATGAACAATAATTGTTTATTGTGTCTGTACTCAGAAGATATAAGGAATCTCCTGCAAAGTGTCAGAAACTTCAATTTTACATTGAGATAGAAAACTCAGTACCATTTTCAGGCTTTCTCATGTTTTTATTCTTCTCCATGACTTATTTTCTACTTCTTTACCACCCAATAAAATTGACCTGAACAAAAATACACACAGGCACTTTCATCTACCAGATCCAGTTCAAAGTTGTCTGATCTCAACTCATAATTTCTCTTATTCACATTCTATCAATTGCCAGCAACTATTACAAAGTGGTTTTTTCTGGGGTATCAGAAGCTTTTATTTGTGGAATATATCACATTTTGTTAAATACCGTAATGTTAAGTGCTTTAAGTCCTGTTTTATACTGTTAATGAGGTCATGCAATAAAGAAATGGTAATTACAAAGACATTCTTTAAAGCTACTTTGCTTGGGAAATAAACTGCCTGTACAGATTTACAGTTAAAAATCAAAATTGTAATATACTACATATAAGCCTTTAGTACAAATAGAATTCCTGACAGCTTTATGTTCAAGATGAAAAATGTTACCTGTCAAAAACAGCTATAAAAAATTAAATATCTGCCTAATGTGAGGCTTCAAGTATTGTGAATGCAGCATTCATTATCATAAATACAGTAGTATGATCTAATTTTGTATTCTGTACTAAGTTTGTCAGATAACACAATTTGAAAATGGCACAACCAAATCAAATATGTTCTACTTACCTATTGAGTGATAGTGAAATTGCACATAAAAAGGTTTCTTTACAGTCAATTTTGAGATGCTACAACTTTGCAATAGATTTGATTTTATTTTAGGATTTTATCGTCGGTTTACCAACTTATTTTAGAGATTTTTCCAACATGAGAGTGGTCAATGTGTTCATATCCAACCACAAATAGATGAGTTGTTATATGAATCATCAATCTTATAACTGTTTATCTTCATCTCACACACAGTGCCGAAGTACTCATCTTTTTCCACTGTCCTTTGATTCTTAATTCAGGAAAAGGCAGGGTAAGTATTCACAAACCATATAACTGCAATAGAAAAGCAAGGCAGGAATCTGAAGGCCAGTTTGCTTAGTTTCAACAAGAGGATTATTGACTTCAAAGACAAAAGAACATGGTTTGTGTCATGCAACTTGGACTAAATAAAAAATAGCCTGTCCTGTTAAACTAAAATCAGAGATAAGAAACTATAAGAAATATAAGAAATTGTTTTCTCGTGCACTAGAGATATAGAGCTGGGGCAAAATTACAGTAATTAATCTTTCAAATCCTTGGGATCTGAAATGGGCCTCACTTTTGCTTTCCACTCAAAATTATATGCCATTGACTGTTTCTCTTAGTAGCAATGAAAGAGCAAAACTTCTGCTGTCTTACCTTTCAGCTAGAGTCCTCTTAAACAATTCCCCCCCTGCCATTCTCTGACAAGGGCTTGCCATCACAGCCTGCCCAAAGACGTACAACGCTTGTTCACCAGATGCATTTTTAGCAGTTCTTCAGGAATCAAGTGCTATTTTCTGTGGTGGTCCAACTTTTCTACTCCTTCCATTGTTCCCTCCTTGCAAAGTAAGGTTTTGGTCATTCCCCTGTTCTCAGGTTCCCAGCTCCTTTCATGTCAGTATTAATGTATTCTCACAGCACCTCTTTTTACATATTCTGATGTTGGATTGGAGTGTCTCAATGGGATTCGCAAAACTGTGTTAACACAAGGAAATAGCCTAACTAGTGTCACCATCATTTCCACTCATGTTACTGGCAAAACTGACTGTAGGGTCACAGTCCCATTCTATTCAACACATACACAAAACATCCAGTCAAAAGATAGTCCCTGTTTCAAAGACCACACTATGTGTGCACATTGAAAGACTGTAAAAATGGGTTCTAAAAAATCCCTGTATGTTCTTCCTGACTTAGGCAAAGATGTCTTATTTATTGAGATCTCTGCATCCAGGTTTTTTCCTGACTTAATTTTCTCTGAACTTTTTTAACTTGAAAAAGCAAATTTACATCCATTTAATGAAAAACAAGGCAAAGAAAGATCCTATTATATGCATAAAACAACATAAAATAAGGCTGCAAAGACACATAGAAGAAAATGGAGGAAACTGAGCAGTACATACACATTTAAAAGCTACACAAAATCTAATATTTACTTCCAAATCCCAATACTAGCTGTCCACATGAAGATACATGAAGATACATGTGGAGGACCGTCATAGATACCACACATATGACATAACTTCAGACACGGTGTCTATGGATAATCTGAAACAGCTGAATGCCACAATTTTCCTCACAATCGATTTATTTCATTAAATATTCAGCTATATTCAGCTACACACCACTGCATGGCACAATTATTTTTCCAGTTGGTTAGTATAATTATTTCAGAGTGAGCAGATTCTATTGAAAACTCATGCTTAGTTTGAGGACTGGGCAAATTTGTCCTCAAAGTGCAGAATGAGGCATCTTCTTGAACCAAGATCCAGGTAATACCCAAGAAAATCATCTCCTTAAGAGCTCTAGTAACCCTGAATCTTGTTGGGAAGGATCTGTCCACTGCATGCACCAATCAAAAAACTGATATTTTTTTAGACCTTGTAGAGTCAGGCACAAGGGTCTTCTTAAAAAAGAGAGGGTCTTAAAAAGGAGAGGAATAAGGTAGCATCTGGCATACCACTGTTTTCAAATGATACTACAGGTATACATCAGAAACAACAAAAGATGGCTTTAGGATCTGAGAATGCTTCTGCTGCACCAGTTATGGACTTTTATGCTCTGTCAGCTAGAGGCGTGCACACAAAAAATTACTCAATCTGAACTGTTTTGGTGTGTATAAAAAATAGGCCACAGGATGTAGATTATCCATAGCTTGTCCTTTCCTGAATTCAGATACTATAAAGGGAAAAAAAAGGTCTTTTTTAGATTTTTTAAAAAAGTTTTATGACTCTTTCTCTTGGCATGTCTCCATTTTCTGCTCAGAATGTTAACATGGGTGGCACAATTCAAGAATTCTTAACATTTGTCTGAGATTTGGGGACATGTGGCAAGCTGGTTTGAGCTACTGAACTACTGTACGTCTGGAAACCTTGGATATTTCTAAGAATGAAACAGATCAGGTTCCAAGCACTTGTAGAGTAAATCTGAGTGTTCAAAAAGCCCTAAACATGATGCCTCTTAAAAGTGTTGGGCTTATTATGTAGGGCAACCTGGTGTACATCACTCTGGCTCATCCTACCATTGATACATGAAAATGTATGTCCATCTAAAAGTAAAAAATAGTTTTAAAACTAGGTTGCAAATGTTCAACTGTAACACTGGAAGGAATGTATTCTGAGTAAACATCCTGTTCAGGTGAGCAGCAAACACTTTAGACTTATCTGTGAGATAATTATAATTTTAGAAAATAATTTTTTTCCCGGTTTTACCAAATGCTAGTATTTGAAAGGGATGATTAGAAAATTAATTAAGAATATTTTAGTGATATTTTACAGTAAATAATACTAAGACCACTACAATAACTGAAGAGGAAGCCCTGAATCTGTTCAAGTGCACCTAAAGAGTAAGTTCACGTGCCTACGCTCAGATTGTCTGTCTTCATATGCTCATAATGAAGCAGCTGTTTTGAGATTAAGAGCCACCTTACAACAGCATTAGTTTCCTTTACTGAAGGACAGCAGGTTCTACCTTCACCTGGTAATTTCTGAGTTGTTCAACTCAAATGATGGTTAATTTTCATGTATCCTTCATTAAAATGTACCAAGGACTTGGTTTTTTCTTTTTGCTATAGACACCATTCATCTATTTTAAATATAAGATTAAAGGCTTCAGCTGATTAGAATCAGCTGTATCTGGATGCTTTTGTATAGTCACAATGGAAGAAACAGAAATCACAACCTTATGTTTTCACGCATGACTCACATTACTTTTCTCATAGACGCCCCTTGCTCATTTATGGTTCCTCTTCAGCTGATTTTTTGTATTATAGTTTTCATAATTTCTTTGACTTCCAATGTTGAGTAATTTGAGCCTTTAACTACCCTGATTTTTACATTTTGTGTCACCTTTATTTATTTTACTTGATTTCTTCAATATTAGCAAAGTACAAGTGACAAACAACTCTTGTACAGCACAATCCATTCTAAGATTATGAAAATGATGAAACAAACCTAGGCATAGCTATAACTAAGATATAGGCCACAAGCATCTGTGAGTACTACAGCCCACAAAACACAGTAATACAACTCCTCTTCCATTCAAAGGAAATGCTGGGCCTAAACATCTTGAGAAAATAATTGCTCAAATTTATTCCTAATACTACAAAGTAAAGGCCAAATTTTTTTCCCCTCAACATTCAGCCCACCATGATACTGTTCAAGATGGGTGAAGAATTGTAAAAAACTTCAAAAAATATTGAAAACCCAGAAACTGTATTAATAATGTTGCAGCTAAATTATGAATTGAAATAATTCTATTATTAACATGGCACAATTGGGGCTTACAGGGGAAATATTGGCACATTATAAATTATAGTTGCAATAATACAGTTCTTGATTCCTAATACTTAAAATTTTCTCCATGCTGGTTACGGTAATGATAATAATAATACTGTGCAATAACAGTAATTAATCTAATTAGTTCATTAAAATGATGATGGCTATTATTACTATAGGTCATAAACTGAGACATCAAAATATTGTACAAGACATTCTCTGAACATAGAGATGAAATGTGTTTTCCTCTGCACAATGGACAAGGCAGCAGCTGTTTCCTTGGCGAAAAAAATAGAGGGACAATTATCTAAAGATGCAAATGAAGTTTCTCTCAGTAACCGCTGTGAAGGTTCAGTATTGATGACACAAAAATAGATTTTCTTCTGATGGAAAGAAAACAGTCACAGGCCACTGCAGACCAGGGAAAGCTTTTCATTTCCCAGTTCAAGACCTATAACCTGGCAATACTTCCCCTGCCTTATTCTTCTTCTCCTGTCCCCTTCCCTATAAGAAACTTCTGTGTATAATGCTATATTTATCACTAAAATTTTTATACTATGCTAGCTTTCTTTCTGTAATACATTTATGGTGTTTTGCCTATGAGCTTTTGGGTATACATTTGTATGCACTAACTGTACCTACGTAAAATATCATATATGACAATAAACACATATCTTGGTGTGTGGAGGTGAAAACCTTGGGAAAAGATGCAGAATCATATGATAAATCTATTATTTATGCCCTTTTTATTGCCTCACTGGCCAGATAATTCTCTGTTCCCTGGAGCTTTACTCTAACATTCCAACCCAGTGAGCAGATTACAGCATCCATCATTTACTTGAAATCAACATGCCAAATAAATATTTTTTTCATCTACCTCTAATGTGAAATGTCGCCTCTTTCTTACAAGGACTGGTAAGATTCAGTCTTAAAAGAGGTCCAGATTTCCCTGCTATAAAAGCTTTGGATTCTAACAGCAACCAGGCTCTGAGCAGGGGAAGGCCAAGGAAAATGATGCCATGGAGACAGGACTTTCCAATGCCCTGCTCACATCCGCTTCAAGCCTTGGAAGACCCCAAATCATCTACCTTGAGTACAGGTAAATCATGTGGAAAATATTTTATTAGAAATACATATCACAACAATCCTTCCGTTTTTGGGTTTCCTAGGAAAAGCACCAGATACTGTGCCACTACGTGAAACCCTTCATGGAGGTCGGCCTCATGTACCCTAAATATTTCTTCACTCTCTACATCCCACAGCCTGCCAGAAAACAACATCCTGCAGGGTACAGCAAGACAGACAGAAGAGCAAAGTGGAAGTTATAGAGAGCTTTTTCCAAATGACAGAAAGCAGAGATCACAGACAAAAGGAAGGTCACATTAAAAAAACCAAAACAGAACTAAAAACAAACAAAACCCACTGCAAAATCTTCTGCAAAGCAAAAAGCAGTGACTGGCTGACCTCTGAGTTAAGTAACCAGTTTCACCTGTTTACAAAAGTTATTTTAATACTGGCACAGCCAGTCTGATTCTTTCATAAACAAATACCCTAGAGACAAAAGATGTTTACCCTATCCTGAGCTGCATCCTTCACATATTACTACTGGTATACTAAGCTGTCAAAAATAGGGGTTATATTCATAGACAGAAAAAAGACATTTGCCCACCTGCCTCCTAGAAGGAGCTGTTCTGTAACATTGCTACTCCTTTACCCAGCATCCCAGATCTGTGCTTTTGTGAGGCTAATATTTTGAATTCACTTAGTTTTTACTTTCCTACCCTAACAATTTAGGTTAATGCCAGTTGATACAGACATGAGTGAACCTGAAATATAACCAGACGGTAGTACCTCCATATCCAAAAAAGAATATGATAAAAAGACATAATCTAAAAACCTGTAAGGAATTACAATTATAAGGTTGCACTTCAGCTGGGAAATGGCATCTGATTTTGCTTTCAGATATAAACCCAGAGAAGTCACAAAACACGTAACTCTCAAAGTATGCTAATTAGTCAGAATCTGTGGATGCTTCCTAGGCATGGATTTATTTTTGTTTAATGTGCAACTTCAGTGGGGTTCTTAAGTCAAAAAAAAAGAAAAAGCACTCTTCTGTGCATTTTTAAAAGAAACAATAAATAATTCAATTTTAAGGAAGGAAACATAGGAACAATTGATTCAATCTTTCCTTTTCACTGTATTATTTATGCTGCATTTCTTTCCATAAGAGGTAAGCTCCTCTTTCTTTAAAGAACTAATATTTCTAGAAAAATTGTTTTTAATTCCAAAATCTCAAAACATTTTCCAAGCACCGAGTCTCATTCTGTGAAACCAGCTTGATGAAAAAATAGGAAAAGACAACACATAAAATTTGAGTAACATTCAATAGCAATGTTTGCAAGTGTTACAGACTGTTAACAATTTCTTCTTATCTGCTGTTCGATTTACAGGAAGAAAAACTGTTAGTCTGTTGAAGGATCTAAACAAAACAAGTAAAAAAAATCCCAACCTCTTAAAAACAACAGAACTTTTAAGAAAAGTGTTCTCTTTTGCTTTCATTTTGTTTTCCTTAATTTACCACTGTCAATTTATTGTTCCTTATATTCAGTGTTGTAAGAGAGATATGGGTCTCACTGGTCTTATAAATGTTTGTGATACACTCCTGCTGAAAGACATGGTTTCTTTCAAAGGAATGCACTAACTCCAAATGATAAAAAAAAATTCTCCCCCTCCCTCCAAATTAAGAGCAAGCTTCTAAAGGTCTTGAGATCTTCTTTCCAAAATAATGGCTTTGCCATTCATTCTTTTATTTTGCTTTTTTTTTTTTTTTTTGATGTTAAGGTTCATGTTTTCAACTTCTTTTGGAAACAATGAGAAGCGAAAAAATGCACTTTAAAAAATGCAAGCTGGCTCCTGCAAAACTATAAGCCTGGCAACTGGAGCTTTATAAATAATACCAAATACTGCAAGGAAATAGAAACTTGGGAAATAATTGTGAGAGAACATTAAAGACAAACTGCCTTAGAGGAGACAAATTTTGTCAGAGAAATCCAGAAGTTAAAGGTGACCAACCTGCCTCTTCCTCTTCTCACACATCTGCACTTGTACCTTCATGGTTATTCCCGGGATTTCCGTGCTGGTGAGCACTACGGGTAAGCACACAACAAAAACCACAGAACTTTGTTCAAGATCTTATTTTTAACTCTGGCATTTTCTGTCTGCTTCTTCCAAAAATACTATTTACAGGCTATATTTACTATATTTACCAATATACAGGCTAGGCATCGATGAAGTCTAAAATTCTTACCAAAAACCTGTGTTCATTTGGAGAACTTTTACTTCCCTGGCACTGGATACACAGGTCTCTCATACTCAAAAAAGCCTCACTGAAAGCTTATGCTTAAATATACTTTGCTTATGGTTTCATTGGTAAAGTGGCCTCACCTATCTTATGAAGATAATAGAATATTAGAGAGAAATATCAAGGACTCCTTATAACACCTCCAACACACTGATGTCTTCTGTAAGGTACGCATATCGATCACTGGCTTACATTTGTAGCTCTCAGTCATGACGTCAAACACAGAAGTCTATTAGATAGTTTTCAAGCTAGCGTGACATACATTTGGTATGTTTGTGGTCATGAAATCTACTTCTTGCCTTCTTAGAACCACCACCAGCAGGTTTCCCTTTGTCCATCTTGTTGCTGCAGCAGTCCAGATGTTTGCCTTTGTTCCACTCCAGTCAGAAAAACCATGAAACATTTTCTCATTTCCTTGCGGGCAGAATTGTGTAAGCACAGCTGGTACAAATCAATGACTAAGAATCTGTCTGGCACCAGATGGAAAGGAGAGAATAACTGTAGTGCTACATTTCAATGATTGCCAGTAACATTTTTGTTGCCTCTTTGAATGAGGAGCTGAAGAAGACTTCTGAACCTGTCTGGATCATCTGTATCACTTGATATCACCTAATGTGGGTCTGTGTTATGTCACACTCCTGCTGCTCAGCTAGACCATCCTCTTTTCTATCCAATATAGTGGATAAACCAATATTGCCTTCATTCAGGATTCTGACATGAATAATGAACTTGAACCCCTATGCTACCTCTTGGACCCCTGCTAAAATTCCAGTGAAGCCTGATTTTAAAAATGTAGGTGCTCAGCAATTTCTAAATTTCTATGCCTCCTCAAGGGTACTCAAGATAGGTACTTCTGAGTATGAAGCAGTTCAAGTCAGTGGTCAGATTTTAAGATCTTATCCCTCATTTGCAAAACTAGTGTGATGAGGAATCTTCCTATTCTGCTGCTGGAGCTGCAGGGATCCCAAGACGTGATTATCAGAGGCTAAAGCACAGTAAGCGTGGGCATCCACTGGGGTTCCTGCACCGTGTGAGCTGTTTCTGTAGGGAACGGCCAAGCAAATTCCACTGCATTCACTAATCTATTAAGCCCAGATAGTACATTCAAGAAAAGTCTTCGTTTGTATATCTCCAGGGTAAAACAGATCTTCCTTTCAAGTCTATCTGTTTTTAAAACTTACCCTCTGTGCTATAGGTATAATTCACCTTTTTTGATTTCCATGGGGCTGAGCACATGCTCAGGCTGAGAAAAGGCACACCTCTGCTAAGGTCTAATTTTTGCACCTAGCAACACTCAAGTATGTGCTTAGATTAAATTCCAACATTTGACAGTCAGAATTCATTCTGTTGAAGAATACTGAGTAGAAACTGCATAGCCATGTCATTAACAGATGATAATCTAATACAGTGAAACATTTTTGCATAGGAAAATAGTAAAAATCAGCATTTTTTCTGGTGTAAAACTGAAATGTGAGTCATATCTCCTGCACCGGAAACAAAACAATTAAAAGGGAAAACAGCTTTACTTCTGGGAGAAATGATTACTTTCTCTTAATCAGATGCATGAATTCTCATCAGTAAGTGCCTTAATGTGTGAAGGGAAAATGGCAATTTTCAGAGCTCTTCTCCCTGGAAGGATATTACATTATACCTTTTCCACTCTGAATGTCCCAGACATATTTTACTAATGCCTAAAGATACTGTAAAGGTGGGATTGAATTCTGTATTTAAATTGCAAACCATCTCCAGTTTCAGGTCATTGAGATACAAAAGGTCATGATATTTGCCTTTCAGTTTTCTTCTCTCAGAATACTTAAACCTGAGACTATAAAGAATGCTGTATGAAATATAATTTCCTGCCAATTGCATGAAGAATATACAGTGATTAAGTAAGTAGTTTGACCTGAGTTGTTTAATCCTATTCACCTAGGATCACCTTGAAAGATTTGGCTTCTCAATGCAAGTATGAATATTTTAAAGAATACAGTAAAAGATTCAAGGTGAAAAAAGGCCACAAAAGATTAAAATCTGGTTCATCTTTAGGTCAAAAACATTGTCTTGGAATAAAAACAATGAAAAAACGCACGAGTGACTTTTACTTTCAGCACAGAATACATATTTTCAGTGTGGGACCTGAGAATACAAGATCTGATAAACAAGGAGCTAGGCTAGAGATGGACTCTCTCCTCCCACCCCCAAAAACTTGCAGACAAGCTTTGGAATAAAGCTTTCAGTCCTACTCACACACAACCCCTTTTTACTATCTTACTTGTGAAGAAAGGAGACAAAGTCAGTAAGTCGTGCTCTACTTTAAGGCCACTTAACACTTCCAGATGGATGTGAAGAGGTCACAGTGCAAATGACAATCAGAGCCAGCATTTCTACTGAAATTATTAGCACTAATTTTTAGGAACTGAAACTGACCATTATCACCATCCAGTTTGACCTCCTGCATATTGACAACCATAGGTTTTTACCAATTTATTCCTGGAATGAGCCCATAATGCCTATTCCAGCTATCTTATATCTTTTGAAATATGCCCATTTTGATTCTGAGACATTAAGTAATGGATATGCTGTCTCATTTCTCAGTAAATATTCAATCGGTTAAATCAATCTCACTAATAAAACACAATGCCTCAGTTCTAGGACAATATCAAGTCCCATGTTTTTCATGTACTCCAAATATATTCTCATGGCTTTGCACGCCCCTTTTGCCAGGTACATATTTATGTATCAAAGCGAAGGCTGTATGTTAGCAACCCACAGCAGGGACTCCGCAGACTCAAATTAGCCCATAAAAGTTACTATCACAGAAAGTTAAAGAACAGTTACTGCATAATTAACTACTCAGTAGCCAGGCTCAGAAATACAACTTTGCCGGCCATTTCAATTGCTGTGGGGACAGTGAGCCTCGTGCTATTGACTTTCTTTTCCTTTGGTAGTTTCAGGGGCTCAAGGCATAGCTTGAGGATTCATTATATGGAGGAATATACAGATACACCCACAAAAGTATTGTCTTGTCTCAATGTAAAGGCACTAACTGCTTAGCTCTAGCCTATCTCCCATCAGACCCCCAGTGGCCTGTACCACCTCTCTGCTGGACATTACCAGCTCCAATGCTGGAAGACTTCGCATCCTCAAAAAATGGACACATAAAAGTGTGTCCTTGTATTTTTTCTGGAAAATTTCACATGCTGCTTTGCATCACTCTCCTAACACTTCTACACATGCATAATTTCACAGCAGTTACAACCCGAAAAGCAGCTCAGACTTGTGATACTTATTCCCTTTCCCCCATACCTCATCCCCCTCAGGTGTGCTGGCAGGTCACAACACAGCACACTTTGTTTAACTAGAAGAACACCTTAGGGAGGTCATAGAACAGCCCCAGAAGTAAGGGAGAGAAGCTGAGGCTGCTGGGAAGAGGGAAGGGGCTCCGTGTGCCGAGAACTGCAGCAAACGGAGTGCTGGGCCATGGGCAGGGGCAGGGGCACTGACACCTTCCCTCTGGCAGCCCTGCCCCGGCAGCAGTCCTGCAGGGTAGGCGAGACTCACCACAGCTCACTTACAGGTACAAACTAACTGAAACAGGAGCGTGACGCACTCTTGCAGCCTGCCTTATTTGTGGATCCAAATCGATACCAAGCCCAGAGCGAGCAGTTGCGAAACGATGTCATAACCCACTGATTCTATTATCAACCTCCTGATTACCCTTTGAGGAGCACATTTCAGACAGCGTTCACCAGAGGGTAAGGGCTTTTTATTTGCACAGCTGTGGATCTCCAAAGATAACTGATTTTTTTTTAATCTGCTGCTTTTGAAGAGATAAAGTATTCAGCAGGTTGATAGAGCTTTCAGCTGCAACTCTCTTGCTTCCTCACCCTTAAGTCTAATAGCTCATCAAGACGCAGCTTGCCAAATCTGCTGCTTTTCCTCCTCCCCATCATTTCCGTTGTCCTTTTCAGCATCTAGGGTTTTAAAGACTTTCTGCTTATGGGGTTTATAGGAGGACACTCATGTGTCTGCTGATGGTGCATTACATTACTGATTTTTAATCCAGAATCAGTATCTTCTCAATTCTAAATACATGATGGATCTTTACTAGCTATTTGCTTTGTGAAACTTAAATTTGGCTTTGTGCTGTGACTGTTAACTTAATGCCTTCAACTAAACCACTTCATTCTCTTTTCGTAAACACCACCTACAAATATCTATTTAACTTCCCCGAATATCTCACTGCATTGTGCATTTGTTCTCCTACTCTTACACAGAATTCACAATTTGTTACTATTAAAATCTTGTTACAGAGGATTATTTTCAACCAGTTGTTGAAATTTAAATTCTGTGCTAGAAAACAGGGAAGAAGAGACAGAAAGCAAGAGCATGATGGACTTACTTTGCAGGATGTTTGTCTGCATTCATGCTAAGGATATTGGATTTACTTCCTCAAAGAGGAGTCAGAAGGGATTTAAAGATAAAAGGAAGAAGATCAGTTTGACACTGAAGAACTGGGAATCATTTTTTTAAACAGAATTTAGGAAAAAATAAAAATATAAAACCTATCTTATGCCAAACCTTTTCCCACTCCTGGCTTCACTGTACATTATACATGTATTTAGATTTTCAAGTAACTTATTATTATTAAAAAAAAAAAAGACTGTTAATTTGTTTTCTGTTAAATACACAGAAAACATAAATAACTCTCAGTTCTTTCACTTTGAAGTGTCAGGTGTCACTTTTCAGTGCAAAGTTTATTAACCTTAAAAGTATTTTTCTTTTCCTTTGTGCTATTGCTCTTTTTATCATGTGTCACATTTATGGAAATTATAACTAATATTTCAGAATGACCTGTTTATACCACAGATGGTGTATTTTTAATTTATATATTTATTTTTACTTACTTTTTTCTCTTCCCTGACTTCTAAATTTAAGGAGTTCTCTCACACCTCATACCCAGGGGAAGTAAGAAGACTGAGTAGGGTGCATAAGGAACAGTACCTGATTCTACAGCTGCTAAATGTGAAACATGCTACTTAGAGGAATTGGAGCCTGTGCCCCTATAAAAAATGCTCAAAATCTGTTGAAGATATGTCCTTAGTTGTGGGCAAGAGGAACTTCTCCACAAGTCATCCTACTAAATTGAACAGAACTGTGGAACAACTCAGTATAAAAGAATCATGTATGTCAAAGGCTAGCAGCAAGAAGGAGGACACATTATCTCCAATTTTGGAAACTCAAAAAGGAATCAGCGTATTCAGCAAAGATTGATTCAGTGAAGGTGCTTCAATTTTAACTATGATCTTAACATTCATCAGGAAAATATTTAAACACTTGAACATTTTTAAACATAAATTAATCACTGGAGTTAAATACACATTTAGACAAATCAAGGTCTAGATGCCTCTGTATGACAAAATAGGAAGTCGCTAGCAGAACTGGGATTTTTCTACAGTTTTCCTGAATATCATCATATCACATTCAGAATGTGACCCATCATTGCCCTCCCTACCTCATATGTCTCAGGAAGGGATCAAATGTTGTATCTTTTTTCTCCTTGTAGGTATGAAAACAATCACAAGGTATGGAAACGGTCCTCGCCTCTGCAGCCAGGTGCATCTAGAGGAAGCTGATACAAAACACTAGTGCTCAACTATCACCACTGGCACTTTGGTAACTTCCTTGCTCTGCCTGACGGGATCATCTTATGCAGTGGGTATTTTAGGCTTTTGGAAAGAATGATAAGAGACATAAAGGCTGAAAAACAAAGCTAGGACAGTAAGGAACTGTGAAGGAAGGAAGCAAGCAGAGTAAAAGCATAGGAACTAAAAAAAAAAAATCAAAGAACTGAGCTAAAACAGGAGCTAAGAAGAGAAACATTCAGCCCAAAGAAAGCAAAATAAAGCATAAGATAGAAACATTGTCATCAGTGCCCACTGCACTGAGTGGGAAGGCAGGCAAACAACCAAGGAAAAACAGAGATGCTGAAGGCAAAGCTTGTCATGAACAGACCTGATTTTGTAGAGACCTCAATTTCCATACACCCCAATTACAGACCCCAAGTCTGTGCTCAGGGCAGACAGCACAGGACAGATAGCCACTTCTGAAAATCCTGACTCTTTTAATGTGACAGACTTTTGTAACTTCCATGATATTAACTGTATGTTACATGTTGACTATATATTATCTATATACAACTTATCAATGTTGCTACAATAATATTGTTTCTGCTTCTGATTGCAGAAACTTTGATAGCAAACATGTATCAGGTCAGAAAAACATAAGCTCTAGAGAATCTACTCTGCCTATATTTACACATCAACTCAGGAAGGATATCTTCTATATTACATAGTTAACTTTGCAGCTATTTCCATCCTCCCCGTATGGCTTCAAAGAAGTCAATAAGCAACTGATAAATCTTCTGTCACCCTGGGCAATTAATGGAAGTTACACAGCATTGGCTGCATCAATTTTTGTGTATGTGAAAAGCAAAAAATTGATTTCACAAACTTACTGGTGCTTATTGATTTAGTGCCTGTCCCCAGGCCATTCCCATTTAACGCTTTTGTGCGGTCACTGAAAAAAATTTCAAGACTGTCAAATAAAATCTGTTTCTTCAGAGCTTTATCTGTTACATTATTTTGCAAGTACTTTTAGCCTCAGCAATATGTTTTCAGGCTGAGCTTCAGGCTTGTAAGATTTTCATCACCTAGAAGGTAAGCATAAACAAACTGACCCAACCAACCATTAAGCAGAGGTGTTTCAAAGGTTCAGTGGCCTTTTAAGAAAGCAAAAATTCCACCTACAAAAATCCATACTGAGACTTCACAGGCTCAGGATGGGTTTACAGACAAATCAAAGTACTCGTGTATCTAACCGTCCAATTTGCATCTGCATGCACCTGATTGGCAGCGGAATACCATGAACATCCATAAAAATTGTTAGTCCGAGTAGCCAGGTTTGTTCCCAGAACTGAACTACTAGCAGAGGATCACGGAGACAAATGCAACAGAAGTAAACTGAATGCACAAAAGAATAGCAGCCTTTTGGGAAATTTGTCCTCATGCACCTGTAGCTCACAGCTCATCACCCACATTTGTGAAGACACAATAGGCAGAACAGCAAGGGAAAATTACTTTTGTATTTTTTGTTTTTTAGATATTAAGCCAATTTCTTTTAAAAATAACATTGAATGGCAAGTCATTCAATTTTCTACCTTCTTTAGGCTCATCCTTAGCCTCATCTTCAGCTTCAGGCCTTACAGTTGACAGTGCCAGTTTGATCTAGTTTGCAGCCCAGTGATACTCTGCGTACCCTTTCGTTCCTTCCTTTCTTTCCTATAGAGGCTGTTTCCTAGAATCTGCTGTCAGGACCAACAGGAAACACTCCTGATGCACAGCTTGCTGCAAGGAGCAGCTAAAATGAGATGTAGAAATTCTGAACGCCAAAGTAAATTGACTTTTTCAACTTTTTTATTGTAAGGAAATACACTTCATTTCTACAGGATGCATGGATCCAAGTTGAGTGCTGAGCTGTAAAGGGAGTCTGGATGAGAGACAACGGTGTCCTTAGCTACTTTGAAAACTCAGGATAGTATCTTTTAGAGTAATTTTCATTGACACTTCAAAACCTCAAGTCAAAAATCTAAGTGATAATTTGCTTCTGTGGGAGTGAAGCATACGTGCATTGTCTGATATACACAAAAGAGTAAGGTAAAAATACAGCTGCAATCATAATTCATGTAGAAAGCAAGATAACTTAAGACCAGCAAAGCTGATCCATTTACAAACAGACGTCAGCCTCTGATAAATCTAAAGGTGCTTTAGTGTCTCTGGATGTGTAATGCATAACCTGTGTGACCTTCCTCCCCCCCCAAGCCATCATATCTTTGCTCTCTGCATAAGATACCAGTCTCTGCTAAGAAGCCTCCATTGGGTCTGAACGTACATCAGGCCACTCAGCCTCCAAAACCCCACTTGGCACAGCATCTGTCCAGGGTTTAAACTATCCGCACTCATTATCTTCTTCTGGAAAACAAAAGTAACAGCTTTGCAACAAAATCCTTTTTAATTGCCTGTATAATGCAAGGAGATCCTCTGAAAGATGAAATAAAAACTAGTAATACTGTTATTTATAAAAATATGGTAAGTACTGAGGTAAACTTTAATACGTGAATTACGGTAAAAGAAATCAGAAATAACACAAAAACAATTTCCAACTGTGTAACTGATATCAGAAACACCAAGTGCATGTATCAAAATACTGTGAGAGAATGATAAAAGTAATTTTTAATAAGAACTAACAAACTGAAATTTAACAGGATGACTTGTCAGTTTGATATCCACCAAGTCAATGATCCCATATCTGAGTAAGGACGACTAATTATTTAAGCAACATTGTTGTGGTGACAGCGTCAATTCCATAAAATGCTTCCATTTTTCATTGACAGAATAAAGGATCCCTATGTATTCTAGTAATGACTGCCCTTGTTCACTGGAAAAACATTCTCTGAAGTATTTCTAAAAGAACAATAAATAAATTAGTTGTTATTCTTTCCTTATCTTGTTTAACAGTTGCACTTTAATACCCACCAAGTATTTTAGAAAATAACATTTAACTGCTTTTTAAAAATTTATTAGAAAACATTGACGTGCTACTAGACAGATCGTTTTTCTTATATTACAATGAGAACATAAACGGCTGTGACAATATAACAGAAACAGACACTTTACAGTTACAGATATAAACAAAACAATAGACACTGAAAAAGTAGAAAATCATGACGGCTGTCTTTTGAATTTTATATAGAGATGAAGAAGCTTTATTCCTTTCAAAGTTGCTTTGATATCTTTATAAATACAATTACAGTTTCAGTACAGTTCCGTCTGTAGTTGTCCTTGCTCTGTAATTTGCCATTCTTACACTTTATTGTGAATATATGACTTTTATTAGTTTATAAATGTATAGTTTTCATAACATTACAAATGAAAGCTCCATAGAACTCTGTTTCACTTACATAAAGCTAAGAATTTCTAAGGGCTTATTTTACTCTAATAAATAAATATGATCTGCTTATTTCACGGTCATGTCTGATAATCATACTGAAAAACACAACAATATATAGTTGTAATATTTCTATGTCTTCTCAAACATGTTAATGCTACAAGCACCAGGATATAAAAAGGAGAATATAAGCTTTTCAAACATAAAGGTACATTAGGTATCAAATTAGAGTTATGTGAACGATGGCTAGTAGCTGGGAGGCAGCTCCTTCTTCCCTCATTCCATTGCAGAATTAAAGTAAATAAAGCTTATAAAGTAATATATCAACAAATCACCTTTATTCTGTTAACAACCTTGCTTTTACCAAATTCTGAGCTGGAGAAAATAGCACGGACTCGTTTCAAATCATCAGACTACGTAAAATAAGGAAATAGTATTTTACTGCCGTATATCGAAATGTATAACCCACTAAAGGTCTAATGCCAAGCCTCATATCAGGTGCCACTTCACTGATATAAACTACAAGTTCCTTGTCTTTTGGCAGGTGAATGCAGAGTTGAGAAAGGACATGAGAACACGCAGTTCTTATCTGCTACTTCCACACCTTTTATGTCACCCAGCCCACACCATCTATATTCCATGTCATCAGCCACCGATACACTCACCTCACACGATTGATGCAACATTAGTTACCTGACGTCAAAAGTAACTACACAGGGATGGTAGATGTTGAAGACACCACCAGATCACATTCCTTATAGCTGATAAAAAGAATGAGACAGCTTTGTGATGAGTGATTCATCCTTGAAAACAAAGATGCTACTCACTGTCACATATCACAGCTGAGGATATTGGTCTGCACAGAAAGCAGCCAGATCACTATAAATTTCCACTGTCAGAAGGTTCTGTCTTCCAGTGCAATTTCAATTTTATGACTGCAGTTCTTAACTTTTGGACTTTCCTTTCCTCCTCACAACAGACCAACAGTGAGCTGGTAACAAAAGCCTTTAAAAACCAGTGTGGTCATAGACTGGATTTGTGCCAGACAGGAGAGAAGACTTACTGGTATGTATCTGCTCAAACCAACCATCAGGAGCTCAGAGGCTTAATTTCAGAAGTTTAGAGGACGAATTCTCAAAAACTTAATGAAACAAAACACTCAAACATGTTCAAATTGCATCCCTGCAGTAACAGTTGCAATAAAAACACCTGTTCAAATATTCCTTGTTTTGCTCTGTATTAACTGAAATGATTAAAAGATGTAGAACAGGAAGGAAGCAAACATCACTAAAAGCTGCACAACACAACTTATGTCCACTTTCCCATGAAGAAAGGTTCAAGTCTTTTTGAAATACACAAAATCTTGACCATTCCTAAAATCAGAACACAGCCCATAGCAGGAGCCTGAGGTTATGGCCTCAGCAGGCAGGAACTGGCATTACTGTCTCGAGGGAAAGAAAATTAACATCGGGCTGTATTGTATCAGCTTGAATTTACAACAACTGAAAGCAGCCATTTGGTGTCTTTAGAGGCCATAGGTTTTGGGCTATTTAACACTGAAAAACAGTGCCTTGTAGGAATTTTAGGACTAAGCCCAAGCCCTTGGTGGCATTTAAAGCGCTTGCTCCCATTGACATGAAACTCCTCAGTGCTATTTCCAAAACTGATTAAAATGTTCAAGAAACACTGAAAAAATTGGAAAATAATTACATGCTAAAACTCCACAAAGAACAAAGAAAGTGTATGCTACACCTACCATGTAATTCATTCACAGTACAAAAGAAATTATATTTTAATGGTATTACAAATATTACATTTATTCAGTGTGTATGATTTATTATTAAAATGGTAAAATGAAATATTCTGTTTAATCAAATATATCCAAAGTAACTTCTTTGGTTGAAAATGCAAAACCCGATTTTCTTTTTAGCTCTCCATGGAGATTCTCTTACAGACATGGACTGTGTCCTTGCTCTGTGGCAAACACCATACATTTTGTATGGCACCATCTCCCCCTTGCACCATCTGCTCTTCAGTCTGCTGCTTCTGACGCCCCTGGTTCAGCTTTGCAAAGGATCTAATTCAAAATCCACTGAGCTGAACAGGAAGATCTGGACTGATTTCTGTGAGCTTTGGACCATCCTTCTCCAAACAGCAAGCAGAAAGAGAAGTACCAATTAAATGTTGATTCAGACACCATTGATTCTGAAGCTGAAAGCTTTCTGTGTACTTCAGTGGTTTTAGGACCAGACTCAAACTATTTTATTTCAGAAGTCTGTATTTTCTAATAAAGAGCCATGCAAATGCAATAGAAAAATATTGGACAATCCTCTTTATTTAATCATGAAAGTCCAACAGCACTTTGAAGAATTTCTGAGAATAAACGTAATTCCCAGATCATTCAGTTTTTATTCTCTGGAGTAATTTTCCAACAGCACTGATGTCACAGAATTGGAGAGGTTTTGTTGATTTTGGGGAAATTGTATGGGTATTTAAACATGTAATTTGGAAGTTGTTTGATTCATCCACTTTTTTCACCAAGGCCCTTTTTCATAACATGCATATAGACCTAAGCAAGATCTGAAGAGCTAGGTAGGAACATTAGGAACAACACAGCCACACCACTGCAGCATCCTGAATGAGATACCTCTAGGGGAGCATCTCAGCTCAGGCAGAACGTCATGCTTTTCTGAGTCTACTACTTCGAACTAGCTGTTCAAAGGTAATGCAGGTAGTTGTAGATGTATAAAAAGTTACGTATGAATGGGTCATTCCTGCCAATGTTAACATGTTTTAACACTCCCTTCACCACAACCATCTGCTAATTTATTTCTGTCACTTACATTTCCCCTCCTTTGTCTTTTCTTGGACCTTATCTCAGTCCAGCCCACTTAGCTGTTATTGATCTTATGTTAGTTTTTCAATCTACAAATTCCTCTGTAAGGATATACTTTATATTGTGAAACTACAAGTCTTCTTAATGAGCAAAGAGAAAATGAGAAATTTTAAGGTTACTTTCAGTTCTAGCTGAAACCTTTATAAACATCACCATATGAAATTCTCATTACTGTTAACAAAGTTCTAGTAAACATCTGTAAAAGCTGTTTTTAAATTACATTGATACCTTTTAATAGTGCATTCAGTAAAAATAAATGCATATTCTACAATTCTCCAAAAAGAAAACATTTTAGGGCTTCTCTTTCTCAGTAAAGACTTTTCCAGGGGGTTGGAGTTTAAAGATATTAACTAGCAGCTACTACAGTGGACATACTGTATCAGCAATGTAAGATTCTGTTGCCTTAGAAAGAATACAAGAGAAACGGATTGTCAGTTCATTTCAAAAACGAAATTAAAAACTGCCATACATGAAAAAAACCCTCTAAACCTCTAAAGAACTGGTGAATAAAAAAGTAAGCAGATACATTAATGCATAGTTTATTATACTGAATAATTTCCAAATGAAAGATTCAGAGTATTAATGTTTTATTATTGTGGGAATAACTAGGTGTAAATCAAAAGGATGAGCTACTGCTTACCACATCAAGTAGGTTAATTTTCCACTAAAATAAAGTTAGTGCTTTCAGGAGCATTGTGAAGTCTGACTGTATTAACGACAATTCAGTTATCAGACTGCTAGGCTTACAGGCTGGCTGTTGTTTAGTCAATCTGCATATTGATTTTATATGGCACCTGCAATAGTTCGTGGTATTCCGCAATAAAGCCACAAATGTCTGATGTGCACGTTTCACCTGTAACAGCTCCACACAAGCAGTACAGGCTCTGAGTGGGGAGGAAGATGCTCTCTGTTACTACCTAGTCATTTTTATTTTGCTTTGTTTTCATGCTCTATTAAATAAATTCAGAAAATCCTAACCCTTCCTTCCACCCTTCTCTCTCTGAGTTCCAGGTCCATCTTCATCCTGCTACAGAAATCACTTACCCATACTTCATTTTCTAGTACGCCCTTTAAACTCACCGTACTGCAGCTGTTAAGGTCCTCCTGGCTGCCACCTCCTGCTGCAGGAACTATAGGAACAGTATCCAAATTTAAATCCAAACAGCTACTGGGTAAACACAAATTATGTAGGCTGCCACCAGATAGAACAGTTCTTTAAATACTCTGGAAAACAGCCTTTTATGGATCAGATATCAGTTTAATCCTACCCTTTCTGAATGTCTGGGCTCTTCAGGTTGGATTATCTAGTTCTAATCTAAGTAAGCATGCAACCAGAGCCTACCCAGCTGAATTCTCACATCTCTCTATATTGGGCCAAAGACAAAGACAAATGTTAGAGTAAAGGATAGTGGAGAAAGGCACCCCTGTTAAGTATATTGCAAATAATTTTAAATTTTCCCTCTACTGAACCAGCTGATTATGGTTCCATTGAACTCAGAGAAGCACTCAGAAGCGTTGTGTCATTATTATAAAATATCCCTTTAGCAAAGTAGATCATGTAGCAATGATCTGATGAAAAATTGCTGACATATGCATTATAAACAAGCAAATATGTTCATTCTAAAGGTGAACTACACCAGAACTTGACTGAATTCTAAGTAGTTCCCATCTCTTATAAGGAACTAAAGGCCGAGTGGATAGCGGTTTCTATTACCACCCACGTGTCTTGTGATTAAACCTGTGGTCATTAGTTTCACCTAGAAAAACAATCAAGTTTGCTGCTCCTCTACATTTCCTTGAAAATGATGGCAAACCAGATACTGTGGTTTATTTTACATATGGCACTTGAACTGCCTGATGCACGTCCTCTCCGTGATCAGTGATAAGAGAGAAATCATTCTATCACAGCTGTTTCACTTGTCTTTCTGTCCTGGTAAAACATACCCTATTTTTAGATACTGTGAAAAACACATTACATCTTTGTCCTCCTATAGAAAGGAATGGCAATGCCTACTCTTATATACACAAGAAGAGGACCTACATGAGATATGAGCTGTAAAAATATTGATCTTGTCCCCAGAAATTTATCTTTTTCCTCTAGTCAATCCTTGCTTTCCCCATCCATTGAGGTAACAATGTTTTTTCTTTCCTATTTATTCTTCTTTCAGCTCCTCTTCTTTCACTGATCTCAGTCCATATTTCGTTTCCTTGTATAAAAAAAAATGTGGGTTTTTTTCCTCTCTCCACTTTGGTACAGTCAGCCGCTTCATCGATTTAACTTCAGTGATACACAAGTCTGAAAAACTGATAACCACAGATGGCTGTGCTTTGGCTTCTGCGATAAGACAGTCTCCCAGGCCTCATTTTAAAAAGATCTTTCTTAATGAATTTTGTAGCTTATGGTTTTCATGCAGTGCTTTTCTTTCACTGTTATACCAAACGCTTGTCAGGGAATTTGCCCCTGAACCCTTGATAATGTCCTTTATTCTGCAGTTCTCAACAGTTTTGGAGTAATCCTGTTCTGCATTTGTTCAATTAATGCTATGTTGCATTTCATGCTGGGCATCCAGTCATCTTAAACTCTTCAATGAAATAACAGGAGCTTAAATAATTTTCTATTGCTTTAGGATTTGAAGATTTATAAAGACAGGATAAAGGCTTAATTCTGTTTGATCAGTTCTGTGAAAACTGTTTTCCTTTACATGATGCCAATCCCATAATTTCTTTAGTTTAAAAAAAATCCTAGAATTATAGTTGTCATGGTTCAGCCCTAAAGTCATGGGAGAAAACAAGACATACACATTTTGCAGAAAATTAAACTAGTGGATTTCATCCATTTATTGAAATAGGTGAATGACTCTACCAGATGGCAGAGCTTGGTGAAGGTATGCTTTGCTAACTAGTTAGTGTTTGTGAACTTCCAGGAATAAGATAAATTTTGCATGACAAAACAGTCATGATGTATGAGTACACATATATTTTATTTATTTCTTTATTTATTAAAGGTTGAGAGAACCCCTGAGTACATTGTGGCTTTAGTCTGTTCACCAGCACAGGGCACAGTTGTTGAAGTTACATGTAACAACCGCAGTATTCAGTGCCAGACGTGCTGTTCCAACAGCTTCCCGAGGGAGCTGTGCCTATGAGGACTTACCCAAATTCCACTGAAGTCAATAGCAGCACTTCTAGTGACCTTGGCAAGTTCTGTGTCAGTTCCCTGATGAAATTAGGCAACACTCTGCCACCTCCCCTGTGATCTATATCACAGAACTTGTTATGACTTCGCTGAGCCTCCCAGTGACAAAAGGCTGCTCAGGAACAGCAAAAACAGGTTCTTACAGCTGAGCTACACAGAGAGTGTAGCATCATGGTAAAGTTTCAGGAAAGTAATACATAAACCAGAAAGCAGATTTGTGGCTTTGTGTTGCAAGTTATGCTATAGCATGGGACTTTCTCCTTAGAAGGTTGGTTGTGTGTGTCATTGATTTTGCAGTTTATTATTAAAGTGTCTTACAAGAGAAATGGCAACCAGATTTGACACTGGGAGACATATTAATGGCATGGAACCTTAGGAAAATGGGCACTCTGATAGCTATTAATCAGAGGGAGCTACTGCATGAGCCTCCCCTTGCTCCTCTTTTCTTTGATAAAGAAGCAAATCTGCTGGCATCCTCCAACTCATTTTAATGGTTCCACAACCATGGACTTCACTTCTGCTCATCAAGCAAACTGCTTCTTCAAAAACTGTCACACTGGTTCCCAAGCAGTACTTACTACTTCAGGACTCTACAATAGCATAATACATTAATAAGTAATAAAAGCTTGTTCATCCCTTAAAAAAAAAACCCACAGAAAGTTACGTTCCTATAGTCGGCTGTGATTAGTTCTAATCTAGCTCTCTGGAGGAGGAGGACATGACATTTAAGACACTGAGCCCCTCCATTCTAAAAGGCTTATTCCTAATAGCATTGAGGGGAAAAATTAATTCTTTTGATTTTGTATTTTAATCTTAAATTTTAATTTGAACCATAAAATTTTAATAACTGTCCTTTAGGTTTCAAAGAGAACAGCACTAAGTATTTCTGCACACTGAATATTACACATGTAAAGCCAGATTCCTTTGTATCTGCAAGAACTGTGAGGGCTGCTTATTAAATTAGTAATGACCAGCAGTCAATGGCTTTCAACCCCTCTGAGTGTGTGTTGTGTCTTAAGCCAAGAAAAATAAAATCACTGTTGCCTGTGTAGGGCCTTTATTTGCATAAACATCATGGCATTTTAAAATAACTATGTGTATCGACTTCATACGGGATCTTGATAAAATGCAGGATTTCCCATATGATTTACTTATCAGGTTTCACAAGGTTGCAATGCAAAGTAATTGCCTGTGTCCTTCCAAGATCTAAAAAGCTGATAATTAATTTTATATGGTACAAAGAAACATGTACCAGCTGGTGTAATAATTTTACCATACAGCTGGTAAGCATCAAATTTTCAAATATGAGCCCAAGAGGAGAGAAAGTTAGTTCTGTTAAAAGGCAGTCATCACAACCTGAACTGTCATCATGGCATTCTTAGAAACGATCAGCAGCTCTCTTTTGTAGATCAGAGATGTAATTTTTATCTGAGAAAAATGGAGGAAACACTGTACTTAAGTTCTCCTGGAAGAATAACTTCCTAAACTGCAATAATTTCTGAGCCAGCCAACTTGGTCTAATATGCCTGTCTGTCCCGCCACAGGGCAGAGGGCTACCTGGGAGAAGTAGTGTGCAGCCTTCTGTATCATACGCAGCTTACGGCAGCTTATATGCTGAGACAGCATCTTTGACTTTTTACACTTTCAGTGGTAGTAAATGTTATTCCTGCTGACAGCATAATTACACAGACTAGAAGCAACCACGTAAAAAGTTGAACTCCAATTCATTCTACAGTATCAGCCGTTTGCCTACAGTTCTTAGTTTAAAAGGCCAGGAAGGTTCCTAATGTTTGCAAAATGTGCTACTACAGGGTGGTTAAGGCAAAAAAATGGTACTTCTGAGGCAATAAAGACTTCTTTCATTTCCAATTCCCTTTAATGTAGTTGCTATTCATGAAGAAATGGCCTTACATTTTCCAGGCAATACAAAGGGAAAAAAACCTTTTTGACAAATGGTTCTACCCCTGCACACTGTTTCGAAATCAAATTTGCTCGTGTACAAAGGCAGGACAGCCTTATAGATCTGGCCCAGGCTTCAGCCAAATTCAAGAAGTACGGTTTATGGCAATTGTTACTGTTTATTGCTATAATGTAGGATTAGAAAAAAACGCCAATGATGTTTAAACAAGGGTGAAGAATGAGGTAAAAGCAAGTTATTGAGGCTTCTTATTGCTATATCCCCTGTATGCACCTCTGCCACACCACAGCAGCACAGCATTGTCCTAAGTACTGGTACCACCACTGCTCCTGTTCCATCATCCTGGTGTCAGCTTTTATATAGGCCAGCATTGAGAACAAGATCATGGCTGCATCTTCTCATCTCCTGTAGTCTCAAGGCAGATCAAACCTTGCCTTGTCATCCACATTGCTGTGAATATTACTGCATAAAACTGCTGGAACACTGTTATGGGGAAATCAGAGTTTGCCTATGAAGAACCAAGTCAAAGGCTGAATGAAAGCATACTTTGACTAAAAATAATAATTTAGAATAAAACCCTAAGTCAAAAACAATCTGTTGGTTTTTATCTTTCTGTAAATAAAGGTTCTTATCTCCTGAAGGAAGTACAACAGTTTACTTACCTGCTGTTTCAAGGTATAACACAAAGGTATATGGGGCTTTTTTCCAAACCCTTCTCACAGCTCTCCCTTAGGATGTGAAGTCTATGCAGAAAACACCTAGAAGGGAAATTTTTAAGACATCGTAAGGTGATGTTCTTTGAAAATAGAGCACTCTATATTGTCAGGAGCTGGAAAACTTTGAAAATGGAGATCAGAAAAAGTGCAGGGGAATTATTAAAAATGGATGGAATAATAATAAGACAATAAAAATGTTTATTATATGCTTGTATATTCAGTATATGTTGTTTCTCAGCTTGATATTGTCATCCTATTTGTCATAAGATGTTTTCACAAAACAGGCTCAACAGGTCAGTTAGTGACAAAATAATACCTCATTTTTGCTAAACAGGAATTTCATCAGCTGGCAGAGTTACAGCTTTTGAAAAATTGAGTAAAAATTCAAATTTAATATTCAACCATTCCACCAGAGATCACCAAAAGGCCACCAAACATTTTAATGCTTATCTTATCATATTAAAATTCATGTTAGCAAAATCATTTTATTCCATTTTATCCATATATTGAGCATCCATGGGAGATATTGCTAGCAATATAAATTTAAATTAACAGTAATAGATTAAGATAAAAAATTCCTTGTATTTCACACAGGTTCCTTCCTTCAAGATTAAGACCCATATAGGAGTGAAACATTCACAAGTCAGTGTCCAGAGAGGATATTGCAGACAACAAGCACAAACCACCTTATCCAAAAGTCACTGATACATAGTAACATACATGGAGAAATACACAGCAGCACAGGCAGGCAGGTTTTGAGGTTTCTCTTTTGTAAAGCCAAGATACCATGTGCATGCATGTGCAAGTACTGGAACACCGAATCTCAGCAAGACCTCCAAGGAAGAGAACAACTGCTGATACATGATTAATGGACAAAGGCAACTTTCCAGTAGCAAAGTAGTAACTGAGAGTGAAGGAAGATTGGGTAAAATATTAACTGTTCAATTCTACCACGGCCATCTGCAACACACAGCAAAACTTCTTTGCTTTTCCTCTCCCCTTGCCAGTGTTCTGACAGACCGGCTGCACACATAAGAACACCTGGCTGCAAAGGGCAAGGCTTCCAAATGCAAAGGTTGTCACAAATATCAGTTCTTGCCTGTACATATTTTATTTCATCCTGCCAAAATCTTAGGTTGATGTGCATTACCTCGTGCAGCGCATCACTTACATGAAAGCTGTCACTGATATTTTACTTTCTCTAATTCTGCTTTAATTATATTGTATTTAGAACATGCAGGCAACAAACAAAAACAATCATGGATGGATGAACTTCATGAGTTCCAACTCCAGGAAAATAGTTTTTCTTGTTAACCAGCCTCAAATAACAATTCTGTATTTCTAGAGTAAAGCACTGCCTTTTTTTTTTTCCCAAACCCATTCACACAGAGAGCATTTTAATTTTCCACACTATAGCTATGTTGACCTTCCAGACCTTGCAAAGTAAAGTATTTATGATCCTGGGTTTTATTTTTTTACGGTATTGTTTCAATATTTTTGTAACATTTGTATTTCTTGCTGATGTTTTTGGCATTAAAAATCACTCAAGCTGTGCTGAAATATAATGATATTCACTGAACCATAGTATGGAAGGATAATTCAGTACAGGGAGGTTATTCTAGCTCATCATGTACACAAAAGCTTGAAAGAAAATGCAGAGGATTCTCAGTTCTTGACATGTGCACTATTCAATCTCTCTTTTAAAAAATAACATGACACAGAGGAGGCTTCACTTACATATCAAAATGCGCAGCTTTATGTCTGCAGAGCCAGCCACGCAAAACAGGTATCCAAAATGCACACATAAAAAATCCTTTTACGGTCTTCCCAGAAACACAGTCTTTTAAATTCAACTGATCATGGAAAACTCAAGCCTATAGGAACCTCCTTTTTCTTTTCTTCCAGTAGCAAAGCCTGTCACCCATTAACCCACTGCATCTCAAAATGCTATAAGCAAAGTCACAAAATGTCACTGTGCTAGTTTTCATACAGGGTATGCTGTGCTTTATGTTTATCCCCAGCCCCTCTCTTTTAGTTCCTATTATCCCTTCTCTATCTTCATCTCTACCTTGTCTTTTCCTTCCTTTGTCTTTTTGTTGTCTTCAGTGGCAGTGGTGGAAACTCATGTGAAGGAAGACAGTTCTGTACCCATCTTGACCATTTTGATGCTTGCGGTCAGTCTTCTATTCTGCCGTCAGTGCACAAACTTCATCCACATGTTCTCTCCTGAAACTGACCATTTTGCAAACTCTAAGCAGATCAATGTCAGAAAAAGTCAAACATATACCTAGGGCTTTTCATTCAATTCCATTAACATCCTTTAAACGTTAGGCTGAAACCTGATTCAACATACTATGTATTTCGAGGAAGCAATGGCGCAAGAAGAGAGCACCAGACAAATGATCTCTCATCAGCTAATTTTCTGAAAAGCTAGGTTATCAGCACTGCCTTAACTTAAATTTGCTTAGCATGGTGGTCATATCTGGGGAACTGAACTGCAGTAATCCAAAAAAGAACTAAAACCATGAATTTAAATCTTGTTTACAGGGCAAGTCAGGTTCCTGAATCAGTACTGCAAGTTGGAAAGCCAGTGCCAGCTTCAGTATCCACAGCTTGAGCTGCTCAGCTTTATGTTAATTTAATACAAGCTTTCCAGTCTTCTAATAGTCTCTGAAATGAGACTGCATGAATGCAGAATCTCTCCTGTCTGCTATGCAGCCAATTTGTAATTTACATTGGTATGAGGTACTAATTTGACCCTTTCTAGCTATCTGTATATTGACTGCACAACTTGGCCACATCAGCATTCTCCACATTTCTGAAAAATGCTATGATATAAAGTGCATGCTGACCACTCTAGAATATCTAAGAAGACAATAAAGTAATCCATAAAGACTACAACACAGCATAATGTTTTCATATGACTTATTGCTGTGATGTGAAAGAAGAAAATATTATGAAAAACAGATAGTGAAACATAGCTGAACACAGGTCCTAAATCTGGTTTTGTATTTTATACAGGATGCTTTCAAAAGAATTTCTATACTACAGAATTTCTATAAGAGTGCCAGGTTTCAGAGAGGAAACCTTCACTGCCCCCTGTGCACAGGGGGCCGAAAATAAAAGAGTTCAGAAATGAGAAGTAAGAAATAATTTAGACCCCAGTGTCATTCATTACACTTCATAATGTTAATGTGTTCTATTTCTGAAATATGAATTGATATGCAAGGTTAGGCTTAGCAACCCAGTGGATGCAAGAAGGCACATAGAGCTTTTGCAACAATAAGTTGCTAAAAATGGACTTAGCTGTAAAATATATCTATATTTTTATAGGTTTCTGGGAGACATTTAATTAAGTTCTCCTCAAAATTCAAAAAATTTAATGAAAAATATCATCCTAATCCTGGATTCCCAAACTCTTCAAGGAAAGTTGATATATTTATGAATAAGGATCCTTCATAGCAGGCAGTAGAAACATTGTATGCCTGGGGTTTTTATTTCTTTTTTCTATCCCAGTCAAATATGATTCTCTCATATAGTATGGTTGCAAAAATAGTTAATACGTTGGAGAAAACTTCCATTTCACCTCATGAATTTTTTATAGATAAGTTGTAATAATTACAGAATTCTATAAATTGTGCCAAATTATCATTGCTATTCAGCTACCAGTCTGAAATAAGCTGCCAGGAGCCTTAGCTTACTTTGAGACTTGACATAAGAACTTACTAGGGTAAAAGTATTTGTCTTCTTTCTTCCTTTCTTTCTTTTTCTTTTTTTTTTTAAGCCATGGAGATGCAATAACATTTGTTGAATGTGTGCTATGAGAAACCAGCTTTTAATATATAGGTACTACATATAAATACTTGTTTATAAATACCCACAGGCCAGGATATTGTGAAAGCTTTGTACTGATAATACCGTAACTCCAGTATTGCTGTGGGGAAACGCCAATGCTCTTGATTCTCACAACTCCCTCATATACATGTAAAATATTTGGCCTGTTTTTTTAATAGCTCTGCTTCCCACAGTGAAGATTTTGTGTTTTCCTTTAAAAAGTGGGCTTCCTGTACCTTCCATAAGACAGAAGATGGGAAACATGGACTGTGAATTCACACCTTCAGAAATAAATCAAGAGAAACTATTGTATTTGTTTATTGAATATCAAGGTTTTAAAATAATTTCATATTTTAGGCAGACATGAGTCACCATTTTTGAGTTCTTGAGTTTGATCACTCTGCAGATGACCTTGTGATGACTGACACTCTCTTCTAAAGGGTGACCTCAGGAGACAATCAGTTCATCTTATTTCATTTAGCACTCTATTTAAAATCTGAGTGTTGATTTTCCTCAGTGCCTTCTGTATAGCCTCCTGGAATCAAGATCTATGTAGAAAGGACCATTCTCTTTACAGATTGTAATCTCAGTAAACATAATCCTGCTTTTAACTGGCTGCAAATCAACCGCATCTGTTGTTGCGAATACACAAGAGCAATGAAGCCTTATGACTAAATCTTTTTTTTCCTCCTCTGCTCAAACAGATCACAGGAAGAAGAATGGCTTAAGTGCCATTTTGTGTTTCAGCTTTCCAGTTGGGATTTGGTTAGTTTATCACTTATTGTAGAACAGTGAAAAAATGGTATTTATTACGTACAGAAGTAAGATTGCTTTCCTTTATAAAGTTGGCTTTGTCACAGTTATCTACACATTTATTTTGAGTAAGATTACAAAGAAAATATGAAGTTCAGCAGCACTAGCAAATCTATGTTATTATTTTCAGTCTGAAAACTTTTGGCTTGCTTTAGTGCATTTCAAATAACGTCCACTTTTACCATACAGCAGTAAGAATTAATCACTCTGACATTTTTACCAAAGTGAACTCTGGGCACTAAAGTTTTGCCAAAAAGTCTACAGCTCCTACCCAAATCCTTCTGGTGCTGAGTTTCTAAAGGATATTTGGTGCTCATTTTGACTTTGTGAATCTATCTTATATGTTAAGACACGTGTACGGACCTGCACCTGTAAGGACCTGTTCACCACATGCCTCTCCTCTTCATCTATCTAGAAAACTTCAGCTCTTACCTATAACTTCTCTGAATTTCTACAGTACCACCATACCTGAAATGAACAGTCTGTTTTGAGTCTCCACATTCCTTTTGAAAACTTCATATTCCCTGGCCCTCTTCCATAGTCAACAGAGGAAGATGGAGCATAACTTCATGTTCTGTGAACACCTCTATTAACGAAACTGTCTGCTGACAGTAGCAAGAACACAAGCAATTAGCTTCTTTAAGAAAATGTTCATCTCATATACCATCCTTTTGAGTTCTTAAATCACTCAGCTGCTGTGCAGTACTTTGTCCATATGTCACTCACCAATAACTGCCTTTGCATTTGTACTTCAAATCAAAATTTGCACCTGTATAACATCACTGATCTGTCCAGGACCTGCTCACACAACTCTGGTACAAACAGCCTGTGAACTGCCTATGGGCTGTCTGAAGGCTGCCTATGCAAACACACTGACCTGACAGGTATGTTCAGGTGCACACATGCTCTGGAAAGTAAAATCTGTGAGTTTGTGTGTATGCGTTGGGATGCACTAATGGGAACATACTTCCTTTAGGAAGCCTGAGGGGGGACTCTAAATAAGGAACTAGCCAGGAGAGTTAGCTAGTCAGCACTTGCAAGGAACATGTTTGCAAAGTGCTCTTCAGACACCCCAGCAGAGTAAGAATGATCGGAACAGCAGTTAACTACACCACATGGTGTTTAATTGCCACAGATTAAAAACTGAGTTGGGTTCAGAAATGAATGAACTTCCATCATCTGTTATACTGGGCAACACTGATATTTTTTTCCTAATTACATACTCAGTTGACTTACAATTTAAAGATTTATGGAAAAACACACAGCAGTACTTCCAAAGACAGCAGTTCTGTGGCTTACGTCTTATTTCAGTAAGGTTTTCATAACCTCATAGCACTATTGCTCCCCAGTTTCCATTTATATCTTGTGCAACCGTGCCACTGAAAAAAATCACAGTTTCAAGGGGCCAAGCAGTCTTACTGAAAGTTTTGTAAGTACTGTTTTAATTTAGAGGCAAAGAGGGATTAACAACCACACATTTTATTATGTTTAATCTAAATACCTGCTCCTTGTATTTCTGTGCTGGGAGATATTTATATTATCTATTCAGCACTATACTAACCATCAGGCTGGCTGTTCCCTGCAGCTCTGCTGACTCAAAATAATGACTTGTAGGGAAGCTCTAACGACAGAACAAGGGGCAATTATAGACACAGCATGAGCCTTGGAAACACTGTGTGATGTATTTTGTGCAGTTGATTGACCTCATGTTCAAGTTCATTTGTGCTCTGCTGCTGTAGATCTGGCCTATGCCGGAAGGTATATGGCTTGTTAATCTCAATATAAGAAGACAGAACAGATTAGATCACATCAGATTGTCCAGACAAAAGCAAGGCAGCTCCAGCGCTGGGACGATAAATGATAGGGCTCTGAAAGCAAATATTCCTTTGCTTACGGACAGTAAGATCTGAGGTCGTAAGAACAGATTATTCAGCCACTTTCAATGTTGATGGCCATGCATGAGAAAAGAGAATGCCACTTTTTCCCTTACAAATTCGAAAAAGACTATCAGGAATTTTGAATGGTCAGAATAAACTAGATTTCTAAAGAAAAGATTTCTTTAAGAGAATTGGTCTATGTACCAAGAGAAAAACCAGTCAGACTATGTCCCTTCATGTTCTTGTCTCTCTGAAACACAACCCTGAGTGACATAATTCACTGCTCAAGACAGAAGAGCTTTTCTGGTAAATCGTCTTAATCCTAAAGCAAATAATTGTTACTAAAGAAAAGAGAAGAGGAAACTGTAGGTGGTTTCTCCCATCAATGTTAGTATTTATAACCAAATCAACTACAGTTATCCAATGTTACTATGAAAATACGATGAGAATGTTTAATGATAGTGCACATTACCTTACAGAATGCCATGCAACAGCTACAGTGAAGTGCTCTCCTCAGAAACAAGGCTTTGATTCTGAACTGGTCCAAACCAGTGCTCCTCCTAGTGCAGCCTGTTTACAAGCAGTCCCACTCACATCTCTGTCTGTTAATGTCTGACTGTTAATATGGATATTAATATTCAACATAAACCTAGGAAAAGCTAGAGGAGCAATTTTGTTTCAATGTTTGCTTGAGGAAGGAGCTACACCAGGGTTATTGTATTAGGTTTGTGTGGCAAGGCTTTGGTAGCAGGGGGACTACAGGAGTGGCTTCTGTGAGAAACTGCTAGAAGCTTCTTCCTCCATGCCCAACAGAGCCAAGGCCAGCTGGCTCCAAGACAGACCTGCCACTGGCCAAGGCCGAGTCCATCAGTGAAGGCTGTAGCACCTCTGGGATAACATATTTAAGAAAGGGGAAAAAGTTGTTGTGCAACAGCAACTGCAGCCAGAGAGAGGAGTGAGAATTTGTGAAAGAAACAGCCCTGCAGACACCAGGGTCAGTGAAGGAGGAGGAAGATGAGGTACTCCAGGTGCTGGAGCAGAGATTCCCCTGCAGCCCATGGTGAAGACCCTGGTGAGGCAGGCTGTCCCCCTGCAGACCATGGAGGTTAACAGTGGAGCAGATATGCACCTGCAGCCCTTGGAGGACCCCACACCAGATCAGGTAGATGCCTGAAGGAAGCTGGGATCCCATGGGAAGCCCATGCTGGAGCAGGCTTCTGGCAGGACCTGTGGACCCATGGAGAGAGGAGGCCATGATGGAGCAGGTTTGCTGGCAAGAGTTGTGACCCCACGGGGTACCCACACTGGAGCAGTCTTTTCCTGAAGGACTGCAGCACCCTGGGGAAGGGACCTGCGCTGGAGCAGTTCATGAAGGACTCACGCTGGAGATGTTCATGGAGGACTGTCTCCCGTGGGAGGGACCCCAGGCTGTAGCAGGGGAAGAATGTGAGGAGTTGTCCCCCTGAGGAGGAAGGAGTGGCAGAAACGACAAGTGATGAACTGACGGCAACCCCCATTCCCCATCTCCCTGTGCTGCTGGAAGGGAGGAGGTAGAGAAAATCAAGAGTAAAGATGAGCCCAGGAAGAAGGAAGGGGTGGGGGGAAGGTGTTTTAGGATTTGTTTTTATTTCTCATTGTCCAACTCTGATTTGATTGGTAATAAGCTAATTTCCCCAAGTCAAATCTGTTTTGCCCATGTCGGTAACTGCTGAGTGATGTCTCCATGTCCTTATCTCAACCCACGAGCCTTCTGTTATATTTTCTCTCCCTGCCCAGCTGAGGAGGGGAGTGATAGACCAGCTTTGGTGGGCATCTGGCATCCAGCTAGGGTCAACCCAGAACAGTTATGTAAACATAATAATGCTTCTAAAACTTTTCTCCCAAAAGTATCCCCTCTCATACACATGCTTACGCTAATTTATGCTGAGGGTATATTTTTTAACATCAGTCTGTCACTGTGAAAAATTCTAAAAAGCTAGCATTCCATATCTACTCATTTTAGGATCTCTTTATAATGTCAGAATTACATCAAATGGTCTCCCCATAAATCAGAATCCTGAACACAGCAAAATCAAACCCTAAAGAGAAAAAGCCAGGTCTTAAAAATAAACAAACAAACAAAAAAAACAAAAACAAGAAAACCACCCAGGAACACAGAACTGTGTGCAAGATAGAGGTTTCTCTAAATACTGGTGATGTTTGACTATTTAAGAATTATTTGCACATTGTGCTAGCTAGCAAAGCACCTGAATGGTTACGCGTGTGACAGACATGACAGAGAATTTTCATCAAAAATGAGGTCACAGTACAAATGCTTAAGTTGTGCATTAAAACCTCCAGTGAACGCACAGTGTTCCCAGGCAATCTATTTCTGTGATTCGTAATTTTTACACAGAAGTCAATTTACTGTAGGCCACACTAAATGCCACTTGTGAATGTGTTTTTCCAGAAAAGTTTTACTTTGATTGAAACATACTTTTAATTTCTACCTCTAATAAGTATAGCTATAAAACAAACAAAAACCCTACCTAATCCAGTGGAATTGTCACCACAAGGACAGGCTCCCATAACCCAAACATTTAAACAGAGAAGCAATACATCTAACCAGAAACAAGCTGAGCACAACAGTGAAATATATTACTCATGACATCAAAGCAGACTACACCAACCGTATGAAAATGAATAGGGCTTTTCTGTTTTAATGCTCAGAAATGAGCTTATGACTTAGCACTTAGAAATTATCAAGGAAGCAGAACATCTGCCTTACCAGGAGAAACTAAAAAGGCTAGGACTCAGAAACAAGAAGGCTGAAGGTTATCTCTGTGGGAGATCATAGTTAACAAAATTCATTAATGCAGAACCCTCCTTCTTCAAACCTTAAGTACTAGACCTAGGGACAATCCATGAAGATAGGAGGGGTTCGGAACAGATCACTGATACGAAGGCACTTAGGGTTTTAACTCATAGGACAGTTTCTTACAAGAACTAAAACCTTAAAAGAAGCATGGCATATTCAACTTCGTTCTTTATGTCTTGTTTCAGTACAGGTATTCCCAGGGATTTTGCTCCATTTCTTAAAAGTACATTTACAACTGATGGAAAGCAGCAGCACTAGTAAAAAAAGCCTTCAATATTTATTTAAACAGCAGGTAACAAAGTGTCCCTTGAATTTTCTCCAAAATTCATACCAGCTGTTCAAGGTGAATATTTAAAGGTTAAAGGATCGGTGTTGCAATATAAAATAAGCTATCTGGAAAGGAATGTTAGATACAACAGCCACTGATCCAACTTAATTCTGAAACCTGTAAGTATAAGATGTATTTTTATTAGCTGACTTAACATTTTACATATCAAATAATATATTAATGCTCGATAAGCTAATCAACTTTAAGAGCCATGCTAATTCGAATCAAATTCAAATCACTGACTTAGATAGGAAGTGTCACACTTTCCATTTAAGGATACAACTTGGATCAACATTTTAGCATAGCAGATTTACTACAAATAAACTACTTCAAAATAACCTCGAGATTACATTAAATAAATAAATAAATAAATAAGTGAACACAGATAAGGGAAATAATGACAAGCTAAAGGCTTTCTGTGCCTGAAAAAAAGTCCTCTCTAGAGCAATGACGACTCACTGCAAAACTTTCATTGATCTATGGGAACAGGAGCAAGCCATAAATCATTCTAGAAGCCCTCTGCTCAAGAGAAGCAATAAATGCAACACTTATTAATTACTAAAGAACATTACCATCTATTAAGATCTGGTTTTTATTTGATAAATTCTATTACTGATTTTTTTTTAATAGCAGGATTAATTTATTTACTTGTATGGTATCAATTATCCGGATAAACTGAACAACTGCTGCAAGAGCAAGATTAGATTTATTTTTATCCCTATCAGAGAATGTCAGTGAGGCTATTTCTCTTATTGTAAAGGTCAATACCTGATTACAATCTGAATTTGAAACAAAATAATTTAATGAGACATATCCTAAAGACATTAAATCTTTTCTGTCTGTGATGGGCTGCTTTCTTCCTTTATCTTATGCACTGAAATGTGTTACCCAAAATGACCTTTCTTCTAGTTAATGAAGGTAAGATCTCGAGATGTCTGACTTTTATTTAGCATGAGATCACATCAATGCTGACTGATGATTAACATGAGGCAACGTCATCTTCTCTGCTTTGCTAAAGGAAGTTTGGCTTTGGTCAATTTTATCTTTTTTTAACAAGACTAATGATACTTTTCTTAGGTAAGCCTTCCTTGAAAAGTTAGAGGCAGAACAAAAATAAGGGGAGAGCATAAAAGCACCTAGTAAACTTGTATTTTAGATAACAGTAAACTCTTGCACATTCTGGTTGTAGCATGGCTAATCTAGATGTAGAGCACTGCTCCAAATGACCAAATCTCTTCTTTTTCCCAGCTCCTTTCCAAAAATAAACAGTAGGCTGCAGTAGTGTCCGTTCTCTGCTGAAATATCCATGTACATTTCAAAAAGGTAAGAAACAAGGAGCATTCTACTGCTATTTTTATATCTATTTAATCCACTAAATGTTTATGAACATCTGTTTATACACATCAACATACTTGATGGAAAGGAATAAGCAGTGCCAAAATGCTCATAAAAGCAAAACACATTTTGTCAAACCGCTCTATGGAGTCAATATATTCAAAGAAGTGAAGGCAAAATGAGGGAAGTTAAAACCAAACTGGTGAAATGTAGCACTGTATAGGCTGCACTGAAAGCTTCAGTGCAGATGAAGCCTGGGATAACTTTTTCCCCAATAGTTCAACAATTTCTTCAAATACTTTTTCAAAGGATGCTTAATAGTCAAAAATGAGTGGACTGGAGCATTTTACATCAGAATGGAAACTCCAGTTGCTCTTCAATTGCTGGCTGTTGCAACGAAAGATAAGAATGTCTAATTTGAGGCTGAAAATGGAATCAGGCAGATGTTTCATCTTGTTTGACTCACACACAAATTAAGAAGAGATAAAGAGAGAAGATTCCAAAACATCCCACTTTCTCTCTGCTCAGTGTCAGGCACAACAGCACAAAAAGAGGTTTCTCTTGTTCTCAAACACTAGCATAGTTTCTGGGAAGAAATCTGTCAGAGGATGAACACCTAGAAAACACCAGGAACCAGCTCCCACCCGTCTCTGCTGCACCTCCCCATCCCTGCAGAGCAGCAACACTGCGATTGCAAGACAGACATGGCAGACACTAGCACCCTGGCCTCACTGCTGCTGGAGATACAAGAATATCCCTTTCCCTTTTGACGACTAGATGGCCCAAAGGACAACTATATTTTTTCATCCCCCTTTTCCCCACAAGCTTTTGTTCTAATAACTTCAACAAGATGACAATAAAATGGCTTTCAAGACTGTTTAGAGAAGATTAATTTGCTCACTGATCATTTTGCACAAGTAATTAGTCACAATCGCTACTAGGAGGGGAGAAGGAAAAAGATACAGAAAGCAGATTAAAGAAACAAACCATAACAAATTTCATAAAGTTGCTGGAAGTGTCAAAACCTTTTCAATCTTATAATTGCCTGTCTAAATATCCTGGTTTTATTCCCGGTGGTTTAACATCTTTAATTTAATCAGGAAATACTTAAATATATAATAAATGTTTGCTCATTTTACATGCATTAAAATACACCCCATGCTTGGCTGAATAACCAGTACTTAACAGTAATTTTATAGCACATGTAGATGTTGATAAATTAAGTTGGAAAGAACTGACTGAGGATATATTCCAAAGTCAATTACAATTTTAGTTTCTTCCTTTAATTTGACGGGGTAACTAAGAGTAAATTTACTACAAATAGAAGATGCAGAAAGCATTATATTTTCAAGTGTTGCTTAAATACTTAAAAATATGTAAAAATAATCCAAACAGTATTTTCAGACACTTTTAACTTAGACAGCTAGCTCCTGCAGAAATCAGGAATCTAATGCAGTTTTCTAAAACCAGCAGGTCCAATAAGTTTTTTTCAGTTCCTTCAGAGAATGAAAACTTTCACCAAATGATCAGTGGAAAAAAAAAAAACCAAAACCATTACAATTATAAATATAAAACACCAGCTAAGTTAAATAAGTGGAAGTAACAACATTACCAACATCAGCGTGGCCAGGATATACTTGGATACAGATTTAAATGACTGCAGCTTGAAACTGAAAGAGGGGAACAGACTTGCTACTATTCGTTCTGCCTAGTTAAGCCTGTTTATAGAAGCAGGTAACTAAAGAGGGATCTTCACCCAAACAGGCAGAACATCCACATGCTCACACAGCACTTGCCCTCTTAAAAGGCTTTCTGTGAAAGGAAGCAGGCAGAGAAAAGTGGTGAGGATACAAACTGGCCGGACGGAAGCAGGACCAAAAAGATGGCCCTGAATAAAACAGGAGACGGCTAAAAAGGTCCTGAATGAAGAAAGAGAGCTTTCAAGCCTGACATGTGGGGCTACAGCCTTTCTTTATAAACAGGCAGTTTTTCATAGAGAGGAGATTCAGTAACTATTTTCTCTTAAAAGAACGGCCCTACAGGAGCCCAAACTGTGGACGTTTACTCTGATAAAAAAGCAATGACTACTTAAATAAAGGAATTTGTAGAAGTGTGAATTACTATTGTGGTTTAACCCCAGCCAGCAACTAAGCACCACCCAGCCGCTCACTCGCTCCCACCCAGTGGGATGGGGGAGAGAATCAGAAGAGTAAAAGTGAGAAGATCCATGGTCTGAGATCAAGAAAGTTTAATAGGGAAAGCAACATGTGCACACCAGCAAAGCAAAACAAGGAATTCATTGTCCTTCCCATGGGCAGGCAGGTGTTCAGCCGTCTCCAGGAAAGCAGGGCTCCATCATGTGTAACGGTGACTTGGGAAGACAAACGCCATCACTCCCAACGTCCCCCTTTCCTCCTTCTTCCCCCAGCTCTATATGCTGAGCGTGATGGCATACAGTGTGGGACACCCCTTGGGTCAGTTGGGGTCAGCTGTCCCGGCTGTGTCCCCTCCCAACCCCTTGTGCCCCCCAGCCCCTCGTGGGTGGGGTGGGGTGAGGGGCAGGAAAGGCCTTGGCTCTGTGTAAGCCCTGCTCAGCAGGACCAAAACCATCCCTGGGTTACCAATATTGTTTCCAGCACAAATCCAAAACACAGCCCCATACTAGCTAATGTGGAGAAAATTAACTCTCTTGCAGCCAAAACCAGCAAAACTACACTGCCTTATTATGTTGAGGCAAGTTATTAATCCACACAGTCTGTGACTTGGGAAAGGCCTATAAATCTACGATCTTCCTCGGGTCCCTGGAAGGCTATTGAATTCCTTTCTTCTTCCCTCTCCCACCTCTGGTACTTCAGACCTTTTCCCTTCAGCTAAAACATTCAGGTTGTCCAGGAAAGAATGGATAGCTCCATGTAAGGTACCTGCCAACCCCTGCTCCTCTTCCTCAAAGTCCTGTGCAGAGTCCCAGGGAACTACAGTATAAACACCCAGTTCCTGGATGTGCTCTAGCTGCTCACCATGGTCTGCAACATCATGCATGGAGGCAAGCTGACAGAAACCAAATGCTGCCACATTAGGCACTTCCTTGAGGTGCTGAAATTAAGAGTCCTGGTAAGTGGGGAGGAGATTCTTAAAGATCCATGCTTTGGTCAGTTAGGCAGAATCCCCTTTCTGCCCTCTCCATTAAGTGTTGTGGCCCTGGTTTTTGCACACAATGGAGGCCAGTACTTCAGTGTTTGAAATACTTCCTTCCAGATCATCTTCCTTTTCTCAAAATAAAGCCTTGGGCTCTTTGTTGTACCCATTGCAAGATATCCACATGTTGTCAATTGGTTTGATTCACAGGAGTAGACCGGGCACCTAAATAATTAAAAAAGGGATTTGTTTTTTGTAGGAGACAAAACAGCAGTTCAGCCTGGACATGCTTCTATCAAGAAAAAAAAAAAAGGGGGGGGGGGGGAACATATAAAAAAATCCTCAAAACAAAACGAAAGCTCCCACACAAACAAGTAGGCTATAGTCTTGTAAAACAGAAGTCCAAGCTCACATCAAAATGTGTATCTGGAACTTCTTATTAATATATACAATAACACTATAGTTATATTGGTGGAACACTTCAGATTTCAATTTAGATGCCAGCAGAGCACAAAGTCTGATAGTCACAACATTTTAAAATTTTTTCACATTATCATTAGTCCGCCAGTGATCTGACACACAACTGACACTCACTGTCATAGCCTACTAAGCAGAAGATAGGGAGGGCAGGGGGTTTGTAGGAGGTCTTGTCTTTTTCTCCCAGAAAGGAAGTGGCAGAAAGAGGCAGGTTTTCATAAAACTCAGGCTTCTGTAAAACAGCAGATTTGTTCAAATGTGGAGTGATGCACAGGTTCAGATCCCCTCCGGGAAACCATCATTACAGAGGTGGGGTATACACCGACATCTAAAAATAACACAACTTTGGTGTCAGATGCAGCCCCTCTTTCTGAAATCTGCCCTGGCCTGACTCCAAGAGAAAACATTCAGATCCTCAAAAACCTCTCTCCTGAGCTAAAGTATATCTCCATTATCATTTGGCAGCAAGAGATTTGACATCCTTTATGCATGTTCCTCCTGCTAGAGGGCATGAACATTAGACCTGCAAGCAAAACACACATATATAGAAAAGCAGTAACAAGAAGTGCACTGAAGGGAGAAGTTGATGTCGTTTACCAAATATCCCATGGCCTATTTTGATATATCAATGAAAAATTTTATTTAAAAATTAGGAGGAAAAAATGCCAATCCTCTGTCAATTAAAACATCCCTTTAGTTTCCTTGAGAGGTAGCCTAATTTGTTGTTTCAAAGGATGACTGGATGAGCTCTAAAAGGCAGAAGGTATTATCAGAGCAGTGACCTCTCAGGTACTTTATAGGTTCACAACAAAGCAGCTTTATTGATATGATTTTAAAGAGCTCTCAGAGGCACAAAATGCAGTTGTGGTAGGAATAAATAGCAGACATCCCTTTGAGAACAACAGATGGCATCAAGGTGACTTATCTCCCAAACAGGTAAGCACTCACTTTCACTTATTTGTAAATAGCCATCATTTGTCCTGGTTTGTTCTGCAGGTCCCAGTGGTGTCACCTGCATCAATGACTAAAACGAACGGATGGCAAAAATAAAATGTAAAAGTGCAAGTTTAACCTCTTTTGCCCCTCAGCAAATCTGAGACCTGAAGCACTACATAAAGAAACTTGCAAAAATAAAAAGTAATGGTACTCTTGATAAAAATTATGTGTTCCGGTAGATTCTAAATTCAGTGTAGGGGAATACTAATGTCCTTTTTTTCCTGCTGAGATTCTAGTATAAAAAGAACTTACCTCACTAGAACATCTGGGTAAAAACAAGTTTTGTATCTAGCCTGGATATCAAGAATGTGCATTAACGGCTTAAGTGGAGATGCACAGCTGCAAGTTTCTTATTAAAATGCTTTATCATTCATTGAGTCCCAGTGGCAAAATCGGAAGAGCTGGAAGACCTTCCAGGCTGTTCTTTGAAAGTCTTTCACAATCAGCATTAGAGGCAACTTGATTAAAGAGAAATCATGCCTCAGACACCACAAAAAAAACCAACCTGCAAAGACAGACCTCACTGACAGACATGTCCCAAGCTGACATTCAACTACTTAAGTAGAACTGCAGAATGGTTTGATCTCTAGAAGAAGAAAGGGGTCTACATTAGGACTATAGTTTGGATCAGTAGTACACTTTGGAAGCAAACCCCTCAGCTGTCCCACTGAGCAAACTAGTTTGTATGACACTTGGTCTTAACAGCATTGCAGTGGGGATTCTCCTTCAGAAGACGCTGAAGAGAAACTGGTCCCTGACAGCATACTAAGCACACTCAGCTACTAGAGGGTATTTAGTCCACACAACCAGAATAAAGATAGTTTAAAGTAAGCTTCTCTACACTCCTACCAGGTCCTTACCATCAACTTCTGTTGTACAGATCTGCTCCCACCTGCACCATGCTGTGGCTAATGCATTTATTTCCAAAGGCAGGGCACTCAGCCCTGAAGGATCTCACATTATGCTACTGAACTGCAACAGCATTTTTCACAGAACTCAACATCCCCTCTGATGCATAGACAGTATTCCTCCTCTTCCTCATACCAGGTCTGCATTTTGCTTCAAGGATATTTATAGATCAACCTTTCCAAGCTCCCAAATAATATACACCACTTCTCAGATACTCAGTGCCTCACTGAATTTGTAATTTTTAAAGCTGATAAATCACCACATTTTTGCAAACTACTATTTTGTGTTTAGGTATAAGAGAAGTGGTATTTTGCTCTAAAGAATAAACTAGCTTTTGGATTCCAATGCTTAGTTTTTCTGTTGTCACCTCTTCAGTCCTGACAATGCAGGAAAAATGTTAACTCCCATAAGAAGATCTTTCTTCCTAAAAGTCTAGAAAAATAATCAGGGGGAGAAAGGAAGAGCCCAGAGAAGGGCAATGAAGCTGGTGGGGGGTCCAGAGAACAACTCTTATGAGAAGTTGAGGCAACTGGGATTGGTTAGCCTGGAGAAGAGAAGGCTGAGGAGAGACCTTCTCGCTCTCTACAACTACCTGAAAGGAGGTTGTAGCGAGGTGGGGGTCGGTCTCTTCTCCCAGGTCACTAGCAATAGAGCGAGAGGAAACGGCTTCAAGCTGCATCAGGGGAGGTTTAGATTGGATATTAGGAAAAATTTCTTCACTGAAAGAGTGTTCAGGCATTGGAACAGGCTGCCCAGAGAGGGGGTGGTGTCACCATCCCTGGAGGTGTTCAAAAACATGTAGACATGGCACTTCAGGGCATGGTTTAGGAGTCCTGGTGGTGTTGGATTAACGGTGGGACTTGATCTTAGAGGTCTTTTCCAACCTTAATGATTCTACGATTCTATGAAAGGGTTGCAATTATTTAGCTCAGTTTTGCAAACCAAAAGGATTCAATTTGCTCCAATTACAAACAGCTTCCAATGGCTACTCCCACTCCTACAGTTCATAGAATTTTGGTTTAAGTTGCTGCAGAAGGATTCACATACCCTTCAATTACCTCAAACCTCCCAAGTAAGGCCATTTATGCTCTTTTTTTGCATTCAGGTTGCATGTCTGGAAGGAATGAGAAAGGAGACATGTTTGATTCCTATTCCCGTTAGAGGTTTTCTGCAAAAATATGCTTTCACGATTCTTTCCCATAGCCACAGGAAAGCCCACAAACTATTAAGCAAGGAGGAGAGGCTGGGGAGCTATACCAAGCAGAAAGGATATTCTGTGTGGTCTGTCCGGGCACATTGCTGAAACATGCAGCAGCAAGAATGAGCCCACCACAGATGCCTTCTCACTGTGCTACACTGCTAACATCCCACAGACCTCCCTTACTCTTTGACCATGCTTTACCTCCATGATCACAGCCGTGTGAGATCACTGCCTATTGTCCTATTTCCAGTAAACTAAAACCCATTCCTAATACATTTCTGAGGACCCCTCAAGTGTTCCCTTCTCAAGGTATTGCAACATTAAAAAAAAAAAATCACCCTTTACAATTAAGAAAAGGATTGGCAGTGTTGAGGACTTGCTGTGAAGTAACACAAGACATCCTTCAACAGCTGAATATTGCCCTCAGAATAATGTCCAAACCAGCAGAGACTTAAACATTCAAAAGAAGTGTCACCCAGGCATCAGCAGTGCCATAATGCTGGTAAGTCACACTCCAAATTTAGGCCGCTCTTCTCGCTCCTTTTTGTACAATTTCTGAACAGCGGGGAACTACAGAAGTGGCTACAAACAAAAGAAGGAATGGCAGAAGAGATTTGCTTTTTCTTAACAAATTGTTAGAGAGAGCTGAAAAATGCTCTTAGTTTACTGATATGAAGATGTATTTTGGTGATAAGTTTCCATACTGCATACAACGCCTCCTCCCCTGCTCCCAAAATGTTACTCATGAAATACTAGCATTCAAATTCATCTGTCAAAACGATTGTTGATGTAGTATAGAAGGGCTACATTATCATCTGCTCTGCAGTTTGCCTCAGAGCAATCTTGATTGAGATATTTACATAACCAAAGATTGTGACATCTTTCCCAGCCCTTTTGATATGTCTGTCAGCAAGATGTCAGTGGAATCAGATTAATTCCAGCTAGATTCTTTCCTGATAACCAAGAATGGCTGTGAGGCATGAAGCAGTCATTTTGCCAAGCAGAAAGTTTGTTTTCCAAAAAAATCCTTGACAAATCATTTGAAGCAGAAAACACATAAACACAAGAGTGAAAAATGTTTGATTTATTATCCTTGAGGCCCAAGATGTAGCAGTTTTGAAGGCAAGTATGACCATTGGTAGAGATATCTTTAACAATAGTTTAAAAGTACTAAAACGTCTCCCACATCTTATATCCAATATCTTGGTTTTTATTACTAGTCCTTGCATTATAGTGACAGATGTAAACTGTGAAAAACTGATATGCTGAAGGACATAGAATTGGTCGCCATTCAGGTGAATCTTGCAAAGAACGACTCTTTCCACACACTGTTGAGACTTGTCAAGGTTCACAGGTTACACAACTTAAATCTCTCTGAAACTCTCCACCGCACACACCCGACATCCACTTTGCTTAACACTCTCATTCCTTCACAGTAAGAACAATGGAACAGAGCTTGCTGACATTGATGAAAATTGTCTTCTAAGTTTTCACAACCAATTCAGATGACAAAATGGGCAAAGACACTTGTGCTTTGTCAACATTAAGGCTGCTTTATGCTATTGCTAAGGAAGCTCAACTAGGTAGTAACAGAGGAGAAAATTCTCAAAAAGGTCAATATCCAAGGACAGAATGAATTGGTATAGAATAATTCTGTACTAAGACCTTACAGCATAAAATATAACGAATATTTACAGAGAATAATGTTTGTGTATAAATTGATGCTGAAGGAAAGGATTATTGTGTAGGTAATAGAAAAGGGTCAAAAAGGACAGATTAAATGACAGAACAGAAAGAAAAGCATTGTAGTAAAAGGTGGATTGGGAGCTTATATATAAGCAGGAGGACATAAAAACAATCAAAGGCAATACAGCAGATGAACTAACACAAAGGGCTAGATGCAAATCCCAAGACTCTAGAAGAGACCGAATCAGATGGCTTGTGAGAATCTCTCCAAGTCTTTCATTCACCTCCTCCTGCTGATGGTTGAGTACATGGGGTGCTCCTTACTACCAAAGGCTGGAAATGACAGACAAGTGGTGGAATGGATTTGGCTTACAAACATTCTCATAGTTGAGCTTTACAATCCCGAGTGTTTTACATTTTCCAGATTGTTTTGCAAAACCGCATATTCTTCCAGAAAACACCTGTCCTGTTTGTGAACATCTCTCACTGTTAGGAATAGGTTACTTAGCAATGACATACCGTAATACAGTACATCTGCTGACCTTATTTGCTTGTCCATTTACAAATACATCATACTAGAGATAAAACTCTTAGTCTGCAAGGGCCCAAGTTAAATATAATCTCAACCCTTCTTGCCCTCAGAACACAGTAACTACTGTCATTACCAATCACTCACTGGCTCAGCTGTCAGGTTTAAATCCTCCTCCATAATTTTAAAGCTTTTTTCTCCAAGTGTACCAGCACCTGACATTATATCATGCGTGCAGATGAAAGACAAAGGTATCTGACTGATATTAGATATTGTCACTCAGCTGGGGCTGAGAGGATGCCAACTGGTCAAATTCTCCAAAATCTTTAAACAGATGCTGTGGATATTCCAGTTATTACTTCAATTTCACACTCTTCCTATCTAAGCTGACAGCTGGTTTTGACAGTCTGCTCTCTTCTTCTCAGCTCTCACGTCAACATCAGACACATAATAGCTGGGTTAGAGCTTAAACAATAGTGACTACATCAGGTAGAGAAGGAAGAAGGGTGGCAATAAAAATTAAGATGCTTCAGTAAACCTTCAATCTCTGCCCACTTTAGCTGAAAGCAACTTTGCAGAAATCCATCCAGCAAGACAAAAGTTAATCAGAGGAAAAGAGCAGGGATTTTTTTAAGGCTTTGGTGTGTTTTGTGGGTTGTTTTGTTGTTTTTTTTAATCACACTAAGACTAATTTCCATGAAAGAGTCTGACCAGTTCAGTCTTCACAGTGTCAGGATTTAAATGGGTCAACAGGTTATAGTGCATCACCTTATCCTTGGCAGTTCTCTTTGTGAAAATGTCCTACACCCTCCAAATAATTTGATGCAATTTAGCCCTCATTAAAATAATTAAGACCCTCGGCTTCATAAACTGCTTTAACATAGCTAATATCAAATAAATAATCAGAAGAAAGAGTTGCAGATCAGACCCCATCACATTTAAGCATGCCAAGTAGTACTCTATGCTGTCAACACTAGAATCTAGCCCTACATAAACACTGCTCTCCTCCACAGTAGGGATAGCTGTAATAACTGAGATGCATTTTTGCCATCTGTTAAATAATTCACACAAACAAGAACTGCAGATGTATTTTTTTCCAGAAATGCTGGCTTTATATTTTAAAAGGTAACCTCTACAATCCTCACATTCATAATTAGATTTGTGAGTAGACGGAAGAAAAGAATTTCATTTGCAGAAAGGCTCAACAGATGGTATTGTATATTAAAGTAGAAGCATGTGAAAACTATTTGAACAAATGGCAGATGTGTCTGTCAGCTTTCTTCTGTGCCATTAAAATAAAGATTGGCATTTAGGCCATTATTCAGACTACCAATATTTCACAAAAGAGTCATCTGAAGCTTGTTTCAGCTAAGGACCTTTGTAGGCCCAGAGATAACCAGCTTGGGGGGGACATGGGGGGGACGACTTGCATGACATCTAGGTTTCTCTCCTCATCCAGCCCCACTCTAAGATTCTTTCCAAAGGCCTGTCTTTAAGTGTACTAAAGAGATTGTACTTAGCTGGATTTCAGACAACAGTGATTGGCTGTCCATTACGGCAATCTTTTGGGGTTTTTTCCTAAGGCTGAGCATACTGCACATCCCATCAAGGGTTAACACTGCTTCAAGAAACACTGCCTTCTATCTAGCCTCTTCTGCACTTGCTTTACTTTTATATGACTCATGCAAAGTATGCAGAAGACAAACGGTGCAGTACAGAAAAGGCAGTCTATTATGGGTTCATAAGAATTCAGTATTTTTAGGATCTGCATTCTACTACATGAAATTTAGGTTTTCTGAGATGCTACCTATTGGTGATGCACTCTTTGTGTTTAAAAAATACATTCTTTTTCCATGGGCCCAAGAGTGAACTGCTCTGTGTCATAGTCTGTGTAACCTGGGAGCACTGCAAAAAGTTCTTGTCTCTAAATACATATACTTAATATATACAGACTTTCTCCTAAGTGCCTATACTGAAGTGAGGCAGGAGTTTTTTCATTAGTATAGCAAAGTAAGGTACCTATTCACTAAATCAGTAAGAATAAAAAATTTTGTTCGGTTACAAGAGAAAATGCTGCTTAAGGAATACAAATCATAAAAAGAACAATCTGTTTTACTTTGAAGAACTTAATTTTATTTTTAGGAATACCTTTGAAAGAGTCAAATCTTCTCTAAGAAGCAATTGCCCAAAGCAATAAAACACATCAATATTTTCATGATAAAAAATCCATAGTTTTAAATTTAGCTGTTATGGAAGTTAATTCTTAACTAAGGCTTATCTTAGGCTTTCGTTTACACAGAACACGTGAGCTATCTTCCCCAGGGAAGAACAGAAAGCCTGCTAGCTAGTTCTGATTAGCAAGGAATCAACGCCTGTCTCACACTCCAACGCTTTAGGAACCACCTGGTCCCAGTTCTGTCTGACCTGCAGTCCAGGCGCCAATTCTACAAAGTGCCAGAGACTTCCTTATTGTGATAACTCTTTAAGAGTCTTTTTCATTCTAATGCATTCTGTTACTAAGAGAAACCTTGCCTAGATTTAAAATGAGAAAGTACCCTTAGAACCAGCATGTGTAAAAACACTTTCTCATTTTGCATGCTGGTTTTAACAGAGGGGGGAAGTCTATTGGTCCAAATTCAATGCCAAAGGGAAGAGCCTGTCTGCCTCTTGGGAGGCAGAATATACTACCATCACACAGGCTGCTTAAACTCAAGTAATCCCATTACAACCATCAGGATGTGCAAGAGCACCCTGAGCAGCCCTGGTCTCTATCTACCTTTCTTTCACTAGCTCTGCAGCCTGCCAAGGCATAGGCGGCTGGTGACAAGCAAACAGCATGAGTCATATGTGGAGGCTGTTTCTCTGGGAGCCTGCTGCAGCAAAGAGCATGCGCAGACCAATGAGGAGAGGCCACTCCACTCCCAGGGGCATGACTCACAGGTTCATGCAAGACGAATGTAAATGAAAGGTAGCGGTAGCCCATGGTGCATTAAAACAAACAAACAAACAACAACAAAAAAACCCCAAACCCAAACCAACCAAAAAACCCACCAAACAAAAAAAACCCCAAACCCACCAAACCCCACCCCCCCCATTCCTTCATCTCCAGCCCTGGTGTATTTTTGGGGTATACATGTATACTGATTACTCATTGTGTAAGCCTCTGCAAAAGTAAATCCCTTTATCGAAGAAAGCTTAGATGAATAAACTCCCCAACTTCATGATCAGAGTTTATCCAGAGAGCCCCCTCATGACTGATACTGTGTTGTATATCTTCTGGACTTTCAGCAGACAGTTGCTGCAAATTTATCTTCTGCGTATTCCCACTCTCATGTACTCACATTGGAGATGAAAAGCTAATCTGGAATAACTACTTTGTTTAATGCAGCATTTTCTCTTCAGTTTTACATACACCATTTCTATTATCAGGTCCAACTACTTTAGGGAAGAGTGCTTAAGCCTCTAAGTAAATGGGCTGTTTTTCTAAAGAGTTAATTCTCTAAATATTCCAGCTTTCCCAGCAGGCTGCAAAGAAAAAGGATGCACAATAGCACCTGTAAAGATAGATTAAAACATTGACATTGGATCCTTATCTTAAAATGGAGGATATGGAGTTTGTAAATTTCCCTGTAATTCATAGACTGTATTATTGAATGAGAGAAAACCTTTGCTGCTTTTACAGCTTCTTTTAAGTTTGTCACAAAGCAAATAACAGCTAAATGCACCAATCCAAAGATCACACAGCAAAATTATTTTGTATTGACTTAAAAGTGTTAGGATTGTTTACACTACAGCAATTCTGTAGCTGAACACACAGGACCAATCCACAGCTCTAAATGAAGATTCACAACTAACCAGGAACACAATCATTTCAGAAATACACTAAAATCCTTTCAGTTTTGTTGTTGGGTTTTTGGTTTTTAAGAAAACACTAGGAAATACACTGAGAACATCTTCAATGACAAAAAGTTCTAGTAGCTTTAGCTGCTCCATTCTGCAGCAGTATCTGCTGTTCGCTGAATAGATTGACGTAACATAGAGTGTACAATATTAGCTATTAGTGAGGCTTTGCAGTGAAAAAATAATCATTCAAGTACGGAAAAGAAGTATTTTCAAACAGCGTGCTCTCAATACAATTTCTCTTTGTAATTAACCTTAAAACAATTTGCTTTATACTGGATGATACCAGGGCTTAAAGCTCAAAGCAAAAAAGAATGAAATAATACTAGCTAAGTAAGAGCAAGGGAAGTATTTTCAGGAATGAGTTTGGCATGGCTGAAAGAAGATATTAAACCTTGCTGTTGATCCCAGTTTACATTTTGAAAAATTTTTTTAGAAACAAGACTTAACTTGATAGTATCTATAGCTAGGAAAAACAAGGGACCATTTTGTTAAATGAAAAGCATGTTACATTAACACTGTACTCAAAACAAAAAAAAAAAAGAGGAAAAAAGAAACAAAACCCAAACTGGGAAAAAAAATCCCAAAATAAAAAGCCACCCTAATTTTTTTACCACATAACTCATAAGGAGCCTGTACTTACAAACTCTGATTCCCAAACTTGGGCTTCATCCAAACCAAGCTGGTGGGGAAACATGCACATATTTTACCTTGGACCGTATATAATACGTCTTAAGAATCAACTACCCATCAACAGCTAATATGTGACCTGAAGCAGGTTTAAGAAACTAAGTTGCACCTAACTGCAGTGATTCTTAATACGTTATCACACACACACCCATTTCAGTCAAGCCCTTTTTTCTTCCTATAACTTTTGTGCAGTGAAGGGAATGACACCTGGCACCTGAGGATATTCCAGTAGAAGAGGTACTTCTTACCAGCGGACAACGCTGAACCTTTTGAATACCAGAACACTCAGAGAAGCCACAACAGAACAGAGCAGAAATTTGATCTTAACTATCCTCTTTGTCCGCACTACACAGATGTGTCTCCTTCCTCACTGAAGACCAAGCATTGAGGTACACTAATAAAGGGAGAACGCAGCATAGACAAAGATGTTCTGATCCAAACAGTTGAACAGGCAGCTGAGAATTAAATAACTTTTCCACCAAGCCAAATCATCAAATCAATACTGCACTGATGGTCATCACTTACATGTTCATGTTAACCATCTGGAGAGCCCTAAATAGAGTTGGTAGGAACAGCAGCAGGAGAGAAGCTTCTGACAAACAGTGAAGCACTAACACACAGTTCTGTTAGGGAAATCTCCACTGCTACTGCTTGGGTGGGCTGGAGGATTTTTTTGGAGATTACATTCCTCATTGCTATCAATCTTGCTCCTTTCATTTGTGTTAAACTCTCTCCAACAAAAGAAAGAACGTAACAAAAAAAATCTTCTCTGATCAAACTCCCATTCAGGCTGTTTAGGTGAAATTTAATTTTTGAAAAATATTTATATTCCCCATTTCTAAAGCACATTACATTTAGAAAATCACAGCTGTTAAATCACACCTCTAAATGTTTTACAAGAATGAAATCCTATTCAACTATTTGTGACTACTTATCTGCTCAAGAGGAACTTAAATCATCACCTTTACACCTGTGCAGCATGCCACAGTGATGTACCGCACACTGACAATGTTTGGTTTTGATGCTGTTTTTTAAACCAAGACCCACATCACACTGATTGTTGATCCAGTGAAAAAGCATGACTGATTTCCTACTGGGGTTTGCCTTTGCCATTAAACAGAGAAAGTCTCAGCAAATGGTTCTTTTCATAAGGTGTCCTAGAACATACCTGGGAAGAGCATAGGGATGCTGCCTGGTTGTGTAGGGGTGGGGTCAGGAAGGCCGAGGTGCGATGGAGCTGAACATGGCAAGGGATGGAAAGAACAGTAACAAGGGCTTCTACAGGTATGTCAGCCAAAAAAAGGACTGTCAAAGAAAGTGTACCACCCAATGAGCAAAACTGGCAAACTGATAACAACAGACAAGGAAAAGGCTAAGGTACTTAACAACTTCTTTGCCTCAGTTTTCACTGGCAACCTCTCTTCCCACACCTCTCGAGTGCATGGACCTCAAGAATGGGGACTGAGGGTGGAAAGCCCCTCTCACTGTAAGGGAAGATCAGGTTTGTGACCACCTGAGGAACCTGAACATAAGTAAGTTTATGGTACCTGATGAGATGCACCCCAGAGTCCTGAGGGAATTGGCTGGTGTAGTTGCCGAGCCACTCTCCATTATATTTGAAAAGTCATGGCAGTCAGGTGAAGTCCCTGAGGACTGGAAGAAGGGAAACATTGTGCCCATTTTTAAAAAGGGTAGAAAGGAGGACCCGGGGAACTCCTGACCTGTCAGCCTCACCTCTGTGCCTGAGAAGATCATGGAACAGATCCTCCTAGAAGCTATGCTATGGCACATGGAGGACACAGAGGTGATTCAAGACAGCCAGCATTGTTTCACCAAGGGCAAGTCCTGCCTGACCAACCTAGTGGCCTTCTATGATGGAGTGACTACATCAGTGGACAAGGGAAGAGCCACAGATGTAATTTATTTGGACTTCTGTAAGGCCTTTGACATGGGTTCCCCACAACATCCTTCTCTCTAAATTGGAGAGACATGGATTTGATGGGTGGACTGTTCAGTGGATGAGGAATTGGTTGGATGGTTGCATCCAGAGGTAGTGGTCAGCAGCTCAATGGCCAGATAGAGACCAGTGACAAATGGTGTCCCTCAGGGGTTTATCTTCATCAATGATCTAGACAGTGGGATTGAGTGCATCCTCAGCAAGTTTGCAGATGACACCAAGCTGAGCAGTGCAGTTGACATGCTTGAGGAATGGGATGCCATCCAGAAGAGGCCATCCAGAGGGGCGTTGGACTAGATGACCTTTAAAGGTCCTTTCCAACCCAAACTATTCTATGATTATGTGATACATGAAAATTAGTGTCTACATAATTGCTGACAGATGGCTAAATCCTAACTATGAGCTATTAGGCAAGTAGGGTAAATGCACCAGAGAGTTGATATGTATTAGATGCAAACTTAATATATGTTCTGAAAAAGTTAAAGCTTCTGTCTAACAGGAAACATTTTGGGCAATGGAATTCTTATCTTCCCATTCTTAAATCTGCTGTGTTTAATCAGCCCTTGACACAGGAGTTTTAAGACCTTCTGCTATAGGGCATAATAACAATCAGGCTGTTTAACTCTTTTCTTCTTTTGACACCACATACCTCTTCAGTTTATCTGCATGGACATAGACTGAAAACAGAAGCTTGGCCTCGAGAAAATTATTTGCTGTAAAACAGAGATTTTACTGATGTGTGAACAGAACTCAGGAATATTACCACCCAGTTCATTAAGTTTTCATCAAAGATCTACCTGCCTACTTGAGGATGTTAAAAAAGAAAAACAACATCACAAGAAATATAGAAACATGTAATTGCATTTTTGTACTGTCGTTAGATTAATGTTCTACTACAGCTCCAAACACCAATAAATAAATAGGAAGATCAGGGAACAATGTTTTTTCTAACCTGATTTGCAGCAATATCTGCTTGGGCTGTGAGTAGAACTGCTCTTCAATTCACAGAAAAAAAAAATTAAGAAAATTTATCTAACCACACCACCTAGAGAATCCTAACACTTCATCCTCTATTGTTAAGTGTCTGGTTTCGTGAGATTTGTGGGTAATTTAAAATCAGTGCAAGTCCTATACATTCACAGTAATTACACCACAACATTTTCATAGCAAGTAACATGAGCCATGCTTGGAACTACCCTTGAACACAAAACAGTTTCAGCTACTTAAGAAAAAGGCAGCTTCTCTAGTGGTTAAATCAGCAATTAACTTGTGTATTTAATAAATGTTTTTCTATTTATTTACACATCCATACAAAGACCATGAATGTTATTGAATAGGCTTGCAGGGAAAACATGGTATTGCATGACAGCTAATCTTTCCTACCTTGTCACTTTGGGAGGTTCATGACAAATGGAGGGAGAGAGAAAGAAAGTAAGAAAGTCTGGAAGCTTCCCTTCCATAAGGAATAAGGAAGGAAGGGATGAATTTAGAGAGTATATTGACATAACAGTGGATCCAATCCAGCTCAGAGCATCATATCAGAATTTCCTATCCCTCATTTCATTTACTTGTCAGCATAAGGGTATCTTAAAGCCACCACAGAATGGCAAACTTAATCCAAAAGACAGAACTAGTCTCACGGAGCTAAAGAAACATACAATGGAACCTAGAACTGATATACTTCACAGAACTGGAATATTTCACACTAGTTTTTCTTAGTCCCCACTGTAACATGCAGTCCTTTCAGACAGAAAAATAATGATGTTGTATGGACGTTTTTCAAGTCGCATTAACTTATTTTAATAAAGTCTTCTCAAGTCGTGCAAACCTGCTCACTGTCTCCCTTTATAAAAGGTATTATTCTGCCAGGTGGTTTATCCAGACTCCCACAAGCTTTAATTATCCCTTCACTTAATGAGTACAGTACCTGATCTAGATTTATTGCAGTAGCTAGAAGCTTGTGTGAATAAAATATCAGTCTGTTTGTGATGTGGCAGTTATCTTTGTTTGCAGACTCTTCTAATTACTTCCAGGTCATTAAGCCCATCTCCAGCAGTTATTTTACTGTCATTAAAAAAGGTGGTATAATGACACTAAAAAAGTCAATGAGTACAGAAAAAAAAAGAAGTCAAAAAAGGTCGAAATAAGGCCCAAACCTGCTAATCCCAAGATGAATTACAGATCACAAAAATCAAACAGATAACTTGGAATGCACCCTGTGAGACACCATAGTAATCAATAGGTTACACTGGGCATGTGTCAGGGCAGAACTTCAGCTTTTCAAGTCACCGCATTAAGTCATTTGTTTCATACAGATTTCTCAAGGTTACATTAAAAGAATAGGTTAAGTTGATTACTAGTCTAAACACTGGCTTCCCAATGCACAACATAATATTTTGAGGAAAGCATATAGATATATACACACACACACAAATCTATATACATACACATGCATGTGTGTGTGTGCACGTCGGAACTGACAGAGGATAAAATTAACAAAAGCTGACCAAAGGCAGCATTGGACCATGCACAATTTTCTTCCATTTCACTAGTGAACGATCTTTTGAGGCAGAAATCCACACACTCATTTGCTATGTTGTCTTCTCACATCTCTTCCAGAGACACTATTAGCTGAGGCAGAAACCTTGGCTGCTCTAATTGCTTGATCTGCTTGTTCAGTGAAAGATTGCCTCCATTACCAACATTTTCTTGTACCAATCCATCCCCTATCAGTCCTTTCTTGAGTCGTTTGTTTGTGATATGTTTTTAAAAGGTATAGCCGTGGGTATTTCAGCAATAATTAGGTTCTGCCACTTCAGCTATCCAGTAAATGGCCATGATTGTAATTCCAAAGGAAGATTTCTGAAAACAATGTCAGACAACATCTAAAAAAGTGCAGTTTAACCTAAATGTTCAATTGACCACTTACACTGACAGCCCTAATTGTTCACCAGGACAAAACTATGCATTAAAATGTCTTCCAGCCTTGCTCTAAATCAAAGGATAATCTGACTTCAATCATGTTTGAATTTGCAAACTAATTGTCTCTTCTGTTTCCTTTTAAAAGTTGTTCCTATAATTTAAAAGATTGCCAACATATTCTTTGAGAAATACTTCAGTCCTTAAACAGAAAAAGACATTATTCAGTACTCCAAAAAACAAACCACACAGCCTCATATTAAGTGTCAATTTTCAAGAAGACTCTGACCACCCTGGCTAGGTGTACAGTGTTGCTTTTCAATCCCTATTAGCAGGTATGTACAGGTGTAGTCTGTTAAGGTGAAAAGAACAGTTAAAGCATGTAGTTCACCGCTTTGGACTTAAAGCTTAAGTAAGGGGGACTAAAATAAGGAAGATTTAAAAGGCAAAACCTTTGAAAAATGTACTTTAGCCTCACAATTACTGCAACTCGTCAATCAAAGATGGTACCCTAGTGAAAAGTTTCCTGGTAGTGTTTGCATTTCCATCTCTGGGTTTTTCTTTCATGCATTGTGGGGTGACTATGAAAGAAGTTAAGACCCTGCTGCACTAAGAGGACAGGATTTATATCAGTGTTCCACTGGAACACTATGCATTTTACATACAATTTTGTTCACAAAGGTGGAAGACAGAGGTTTTCCTCAGCACTTCCCTCAGTAGCTTCAGACACCGAGCTTTGCTCTTTCTGCCCTTCTGTTCTCTGTCTCCCTGAGCTCCTGGGCAGCCAGGGCTCCAGAGCTCTGACAGTCCACTGCATAATTGCTAAGAATCCATTGGCAGCAACTTAGGTCCGTTCCTCAAGCATTACCCTACAGCTTCAGGTTTAATTCCAAGTCCTCCTAGTCTGAGGAGATTGTATTCCTGGAGATACTTTCTTAGATGTATTACTTTTCTCTGCAATACTCCAAACAGGAACTGCTTGATAACCTTTTCAATTTTTCATTTACTACTGTAGGTCACTAGAAAAGAAGAAATGCTCTTCCTCAATAGATAGATACTTTACAGTGTCACAGACACAGCAAAATGATTCATAATCACCTAGGGCTACACTGGTCTCTTCTTTGTCCAAGATACTAAAAGATGTATTTTCTATATTGAAAAGATGGGAAAGTTACTGAAAATGTATCCTTCAACTCAGAATGCTTAAATAATCTTTGTTGCTTTTTTGTATTCTTTGTATGCCCATTCACTTGCAGGCTGCAATAATTGTAAATCAAACAGCATCACATCCAATTGCACTCCAAAGTCATAATTTTAAGGATAAATAATCATTTATGTTTAGGGGTGTCTTAGTGATGCTATAAAAACTTAAAATTTCCATGTTCTAATCAGAGATGCCCTAGCAGAGAGTTAAGCAAGTCTCTCTCACCATGGGCTATTAAGAAACCACTGGAATGTGAAGTAACTCTTCTTGGAAAAGGAATTTAATAATACAATCTTTATAATGCCAGGGAGTTGTCAAATCACTCATAGATTGCATGCACTCTATTCCTTCTTCCAAGCTAAATATGCATTAGAAAAACAGTCACAAGATGGAGTTATTAATAAAAACCCATTCCGTTTCAAAGAAAATTTATGTTTGTAGCCTGATAAATACACCAGATTGGGTAATTTATCTCCTTGGCAAAAAATGTGTGTGTCACTCATTTCTTCTTTTAAATATACAATCTTATACCTGTTATTAAACAGCCTGTAAATCTTAAATAGCAGAGTGTGCAAAAATCATTTAATCCAGAAAGAACTCCCATTTTGTAGCTGAACAGTAGCTTCAGTCTCAAAAAAAATCTGACATAGTGTGATAAACTCCTAGTTATGTTATCTGTGCAATTCCTTTTGCAAAAACATCCAAGACATAAAGTATTAACTATAAAAAAGTTCTAGAAAGTATAACCTCTGTTGTTGACCTTGGGCTTTCAGTAATTGCCTTATCAACAAGGAATACCTGTCACTGAACTAGTTTGTATTACATTTCAGAGTCAAATCATTGGATTTGCAAGATACCATCTTTGGGCTTGATTTTGATCCAGCTTACTCAGTTTACTACAGTAGAGTGGCCTTAAGATATAATAACAAACATAAGGATATAGGAAATTAAAAAGCAATACTGACTACAACTTTGCTTCCCATTCTGGTGCAAATCATTTAATCAGTGATCTGACCACGATACTGCTAATGCACTTTCCTCTTTTCAGTTCAATTTTTCTGCCAAGCCTAAATTAACAGCTTTTCCTTCAAACCTAGCAGACATTCCAGCTCCAGGGTCCTTTGAGACCACACAACTGTGGTCATGTAAGCCAGTGGTAGGAATCCTACGTTAACCCAGAATTTTCTATAGTATAGAATTGGAAGTCAAGTTCTTCCAAATTTTCATGCATTTGCTTTAGACCAACTGGAAAACCTTAGGGCTTTACAAGATAAAACCAACCATTAAATTCCAGGTGGAAAGAAACAAACAAATAGTGCACTGCTAACACAGTGCCACCAGAAGGCTCTCTTCAGAGATGAGACTCATTTTTCTACACACTCTAGAATACCTCTTGAAAAATAATGAGGTGATTAAGTTTTAGGAATGTAAAGACTACAGAAGTTGAGAAAATGAGATCCTTTGAAAATGAAAGAAATGGAACTACTTTATCTTAAGAGCTGATTGTGTCATGCTTCTTAACAGTACCAGAAACTGCTAGTTACAAAAGCTGTAATGAATGTAGCAAAATCTTTGACTAAAAGAAAACAATATGGGAATTAAAACAACCACCCAAATCCTGCATCCCTATCCTTACAAAATTAAACAGAGCTGTTGCCTTTGTCCTGTAAAACACTAGCTCCATCCCTAATGCTGATTCTGATGTGCGTAACTGGGTTCTAAATTGGAAATATTTTCACACTTGTTTCAACTTAAGTCAGATATTTTAAGGCCATTGACGTAATTTAAACTGAAGCACAATTGCACAGACTCAAGTTTATGTGCTTCTCCCAGACTGACATCTACTATTTAGCAACCTGCATTGACCTCAACAGTGCAGGATCAGAACACTTACCAGCAGCAAGAAAACAAGTGCATATATCACTGAAACCATCTGCACAACAACTGACTGTCTCAGCAAATATCTTCTTTAGGTGGTCAAAAAGAGAAAGATGACAAATCATTAAAAGAATCCTTGCTGCCAATTGCTTCTATGCAAAAAAAAAAAAAAAAACACAACAAAAAAAACCCAAACAAAACAAACAAAAAAAACCACCAAACACCAAACCCTCAAGTGGGGAAGGAGAGGTGCATATTTACTGTGCCTAACTTCAAGCCAGGATTTATATGTTGAAGGTGGGGGACTAGAAAAGTGCTAATCCTGCAAGGCTCTCAGGATGTCTGATCTCCTAACCTAAGCATCTAAATTAGATTCTTTCTTTGTAGAAACTTCAAACCCTTGCTCTCACATTTATATATAACCCTCACTCACTGTGCTGGCCCATCCAGCTGTCTCCACTGTCTTCCACCGCTAGAAGCAACCATCCTAAATCAGCAATCAAAAAAAAAAAAAAATCAAACAGAAGAATTAGACAGGCAAGAGGCTGTCTACCCACATGGCCACAAAGAAATCAGGTGATTTATTGGATTAACAAAAAATGCAGATCAAAAAGTTACTTTGTTCAGAGATCTGTGGTCTTTGAATAAGCACAATGTTCTATATTGTGGCTAGAAGTGTTGCATATCATAAAGAAATTATTATTAAAAGGATACAAAAACCTGGAAAAAAGGCTTATATTAAAAAAAAACTTTACAAGAACCGTTATTAAAGATTTAATTAACTCATTATTGACAGTAAATAACTTTGAGGATTAAAGTGGCTATTTAGGCTACACTGTATATGTTATTATGCCATTTTATATATAATGCTCGTATTAACAATGTGCTTAAATTAAGTCTGTAATGAAATATGTTTATTGTAAGGTATCTAACATGAAGCCATCCAGAGACAAAACTGAGGAAAGGATTTCAAACACCCTGGTTTTTCTTTTCAATTAGGCTAAGTTCTTTTGTCCCCACTTCAACTGATCAGAATCAGTGTTTCAAACTCCTTCCTCTTGTATCCTACAGATATTTCATCACACATGTTTAGTTCCTAAGCTTTAAATAATGATAAATAGGTCAAACACTGTATCAATTGATCTATTATGCAGTACAGAAATGTTGGCCAGCCAATTTTGTCTGACTAGTTCTGTAAGTCCATTTCTCTTCTTTTCACATACTAGCTTCACTAAAGGAATATGAATCAATCACTTTCCTAAAATGATTTTTAGAGTTATTTCAGGGACACTAAGCAATTGCAAAGGATGTTCCAGAGCATGTACTATTCTTTTTCCTGCTTGGAAAAATAGTTAGGTCTGAAATAGGCAATTGTAATGATTCAGAAACATTGTTTTCTAGCTACCACTTTTAGATTACTAATATATTAATATCCATATCATATATATAGTACACACTACTGCATGTGACTGTATAATGATGATCCATATAATACTTTTATGCTGAATAGCGCATTTTGGGTATAATTCTAGATAGGGACAAGCCAAATCTGAGTTTGTATTTAGAGCTAAGATTAAGCTCATATGGAACAAGGATTTTGGTTGAAGCTTGTATCTAGTAAAAACCTTTTCAGACTTCTGTATCATGAAGTTTCCCATTACCACCCAAGCTGAGTTAAAATTAGCCAGAAACGCATAGCCTATTGAGACCTACTGCTTAAACATACAAAAGGTTCAATCAGATAAATTACTGAATCTCATGGTTTTACTTTTCTTGCACAGAGTATATTAGACAGTTGCCTTTTACAATATTTAATTAAACAATTCTATCAATTATCCTGAGCAAATATGCAAATACAGCCGTAGCTGCTTCATGCAGTGTTTCCAGACCTAGCATTCATTAAAAACTCTGCTAGACTATGTAGCATATTAAATTCGTTCTGCAAATACAGCAATTGTCTTACCTAAGAAAACTGTTCTTTATAATTAAAACGTTTGCTCTTATTTGGCACTTTTCCCTCTGTAAGCTAGAAAAGGCTCCCCTGCAGTACTGATAGGTCTGCTGCCTGCGGGTGGAAGCACATGCTCAGGGCTGGGTTGTGGTTTATTACACCACCACCACCACCCCCCGAATGAGAAAGATATAATTAACCATCAAAAAAAACTGTATCTTTAATCTCATCCATACAACAAAGGCTTGTAAAACCCATTGCCACAAGATATTACTGGAACCAAGGCCTCGGTATTATACAGTTAGACTGGGCACCTACACAGAAAATGGGAACTCTGTATTTACAGTGGCAGGATTAAAAAAAGGCAAACTTTTTGAAAGGGATTCAAGTTCCCATATCAGCATGGTTTTCCTGGCACTGTTACAGGCCTGCCTGTGCCAAGATACATGTAGGATGTTTAGGATTAATCCTGAGATTGTACTCAACCACACTGAACTGCCTTTCCAGCTACATTGGGTAGAGACTGTCAAATGCATCTATATGGTACTTCACTTTCTCTGAGCCCAACATAAGTGTACATAAGGTATCCCTACATGAAAGTAGATATCTCCTAACCATCCATACACAAATTTGCTGCATCCATCCCTGGACTCCCTGCTGCAACACCCCTAAAAATTCAACCTCCGTAGAGAACAGAGTTTGGTAGTGAGTGGAAACAGGTCTACATTCAACTGAAAATTCAACAGGGTTTCCACATGCAGGCTAAACTGCTGTGAAGATTTGAGTTTTGAGGTTTACAGTTAAGATACTTGACAATACCAGCCTAAGAATAACTTTCCTTTCCAAAAGACTAAGTTCCACTATTGGAGATGGTATACTGAAATAAATACCCAGCAGAGTAAATACACCCATGGTACAATCTGATCGAGCAATCACCATAGTAATCAGCAAACACGGTGTACTCTACTAACAGCATTACATTGTTACTTATATTAGAATTAATCTCAAGGACAACTAGCTTCTGCAAAGCAATCACATTGCAAAATAATGCTTGAGCTAGATGGTATGGTCCACGCTGCATTACCAGCTAAAATTAGCAGAAGCATCCCCGTTTCTGTCTGCATCTTGACAGCTACAACATTTTTAAAATGTTTGCACCCAATGGAGGAGGCAGACAGACACAGACAAAATATAACAAAAGCATGTCCCACATCCATCAGTAAAAACCAGCATGAAGGCAGGTTGAGATGACCAACAATGCATGAGACATTGGACTCACAGACCTTAGTAAGGAAAGCAGAGGAAGAAAGAACATGTTTCACTGCGTTCCCCCTATGTCACGTAAAACTTGTCCTTTTTTCTTTATTTGTTTGGACATCACGAGATCTCAGTCTCCACCTAAACAGTAAGCAACCCTCCTAAAGCAAACTAAAAACTTTTCTTTCCTGTGGTATGTTTCAATAGACTGGTCCATCTTTTATCAGCCTTTCATACCCATAAAATCCAATTTAAGTCAAGAGAAGGTAATTGTCCCATGCAGAGATACAGCTTTATAGCAAGTACTCACTGCAGGAAGAACACGGCCACCTTTATGGACCAGGCTGGCACTTAAAATACTAGTCAGGAGAGAAAGTGCTAGAAAGTTTCTAAAGAAAAGCTCCAAGTCAAACTAACTTACTATGAGGTATCACCTGGTATTGGTGTGGAGCAGGTCTGCTTTTAATTCCAATACACTTTTATGGTATTTTGCCTTTGTTTTAAGGTAAATCTGTGCCTGGATATGATTATTTTTTAAAAGAAAACTTTTGAACACCTTTTTGAAATATTAGACGTGTGTACCACTTTTCTAGGCAGTTTTAAATGGACTCACATTTTACACAGGACATGGTTCCATATTTATGCAGTGGCACTGCTGGCAACTAATTAAAATAAAGCTCAATTTTATGCTGGAATTGTTTACTGGAGTACCTTCATGAGAAAACTATTCTTCACAGATGGAAAACCATTGTTTGACTTTTTAAAAACAGGTTACTAGTAAATCTGTTTATCAATAAACAACAATTTAAGATACTATTTTAAGAAATGGCTATTATAGGCATAAACAATATTTCTACCACTAAAGATAAACATAAAATTTTAAAGCAGAAATGCAGTTTAGGAATTCTAATATTTTTCTTTCCCTTGATAATCCATAGCTGCAAGCTAAAATAAAAGTGCAAACCACTACAACCATGAAATCATATATTGAAACTGCATCCTGAGCATTCTAAAGTGGTTGGTGGGTTATATTTGATACATAGCACGTTGTCCTGTTCTTATCACGAAAGCTTTGCAGCTATTTAGGGAATTTAGTCATTTGAGCAAGTCTTTGCACATAAATAAAGACTGGGAGCATAAAAGAGAGAGAATTTTCAAGGCCTTTAAAAGAGATAAGAGATTAAACAGCATGTATTTCTCCACGTTATGGGTTCTATGTACCAAAAAGTAGTGTTATGTTTTTCTTCATAGGCCAGTGTTTGTGCTTATCAAATTAGAAGGCAACAGTAAGATCTAAAATCCTTTATTTTTTTAAAACAGCCTGGACAAGTACACTTGTGAAAGCCACAGAGGTGGTAACAATAAAAGCAATCACTCAGAGGCTTCCAATGCATTCCAATGCATGGTGTTCATCCTGTAACATATAGATAAAGGAGATAAAGAAAAAAAGATTCATCACCTCTTTGGGAGCTGGGAAGAAGGGAAACTGCAGATCCCAATAGGATCCTAACCCCTCAAAGGAAAAAGGACTGTGGAAGAAGAGTTCACTGCAATGTTAACCCAATAAATACTATGCTTCAGTTCTGTGTAGCATTTTTAAATGTCCCAACATATAAAGGTCACTGACAGTGCTCTAGAATCCTGCTCCACTTTCTAGACCTTACAAGAACAGTTTAGAGAACTGATCTGAAGCCTTGAGGCACCTAAACGATTTTTCAGTTCTGACACATTGTACAAAAACACTTGTTAGTTGAAACAGGAGAAACTTGATTCCTTTTTCTAGCATGCCTATAAACTTCTAGCTTCTGTTCTGTTGCACCCCCTCTTCTTCTCACACACGTTATCATCCACATATAATTCTTCCACTTATTTGCTAGAAATCCAGACACAAGGTGGTTAGGGTTGTAGTTGAGTTTTTTCCCTTGCTTTCCTGCTGGATAGCAAAGGGGGAAACAAAAGACTGGAAACAGTTTTTGCCGTTTATTAAGCAACTTCATCCAATGGAGGATGCAGTTGATGAGATTCATGGGAAAACAAAAGCTTGCAGAAGCTTTACATGAAGTTTCATGTAAATACTTTTCCAGAGTTCAGAGACATCCTATATTGCAGATTCATTTTATTTTGTGTAAAACCACTAAATAATTGAATTATCCAATTACCAATGTAGTAGTCTAATTTCTATTTTGTGAAAAAATAACTAAAAAGTATATTAAAAATTATCTCAAGTAGTGTATGTGCCACACTACAAGTCTCTCCGGGGAGTGAAATAAGTTTTATGAACAAAGCCTTCTCATTATAAATAAAATAGAAAATGTAAAAATTATTTTCTTGTCACTGGGTACTGTAGAGTCCCAAATAACTATCAGCACCCTACGGTAATAAACGCAAACACAGATCAGTATAATTGAAATTTCACCTTTATGTTATTTCATACATGTATATGCACATAAAACAGTGCCATTACTCCTAAACCCATCAAAAGGCCAACTGTGTAAGCAGCAACATTTTTACTTTCTCCTTTTTTATTATTTTTTTTTTTAAATTCAGTACTTATCCTTGAATTTTTTTTCCTAAAACAAGGTTTAGTTTCATTACAGACTGTACAGAGGAAAACTGGTGGGTTAGCTTTCTCACTGCAATGCTCTGGTTGTAGGTGACTTGAGTAAAAGTTGGAAAACTCACAAGATCAAAACCTACCAATGTAAAGCAACAGTTCTTACCATCTTTTCTCTTTCTTGTTTGTCATCAGCTCCCATTGTCCATGGAGCACACCGCTGCTGTTACTGCAGTGCAGCACATGCTGAAGCTATGTACTCCTTCCCTCAGGTACACTGTGAATTACAGTTTTTTATTACAGCAAAGACCTTTTGCTCAAGATAGAGAAATGACTTGAGTCTCCATCAGATATTAAAATCACTTGAAGTCAGTGGAAAGAAATTATTGACAATACTGGGCTTTGGATCACACCTCATAAGAAGCTTCCTTTATATGTCACATTATGCTAATTTTTCCCCCCTGATATTTTTCACATTCTTTTTTTTCTATGACGCTTTATTACTATCCAGTCTCTACAGTAATAAGAAAACCATTCAAATATAATCAGGTATCTCCTTGCTAAAATAGTAAAAATGCCAGATTTTTCCCTTGCTCAAGGTTAACATTTCATTGTACACTGGAATAATATTCACACACAACAACCATTCTGCACGTTGCCCTCTTTAAATCTCAGTTTGTTGCATGAAGGTGGACTCTTAAAAGATGCTATTACTCCTAAGTCAACTTGCAGTGTTATCAGGTTGCAGACGCATACCAAAGAACCCATTCCATTAGGACATTAATGATTTTTTTTAATCATTACCAGTGTAAGCAGTGATGCATTAGTATTTGCATGTGTAAATAAATTCAATTAATGAGTTAATTGCACAGAGACATGAAAATTAGTTTAAACAAGTCAATTAAATCATAAACAGTTCAGAAATACGGAAGTGTGTTTTTAATGCAATTAGTGTTCTAATATGCTAGTAACTTTAATAAACAGGATCTTAATTATATGGCAGGTCAAAAAGAAAAAATATTTTAACTGATATAAAAAGGAGCTTTTTTGCTGCTACACTGAAGAGTCTAGCTGAGTTTAGAGAAAATGATCCATGTTAATGAGATCAAAATGCTGTTATCCAGAGTAATAAATAAGGATTTTTTTAATTTTTAATAGAAATGCATCTCCAAAGTGGTCCAGATGACTGAACAAAGCATTACTGACTGCGAGAAACTAATCGCACCACAGTCTACACGTGATTGAATTACATATTCATACAATGCTCTCCCAAAAGCTTTTCAGAATAGTAAAACAACTGCTAGAATAAAATATTTTGTAATATTTTAATATTAATTATCATAAATTAATATTACATTAATACATGGAACAGTACTGCTGCTCAAAAGGAAATGAGTTGCAGTGAAGTGATGACTCATGAAAAAGGCCATCTCTCTTGTTATTGTGTAATTGTGTGTTAATTTATGGGGCACTGAGATCCATAAGCAGTACGCTCAAGGTCACTGAATTCTGTTCACCAGCCTTCCTCTTAACTGTCAAGCTGCAGTGCTTACCAAGAACCTTGGTGGTGGAAGGGCTTCTCTTGGGCGGCTGATCAGTGGACTGCGGGATCATTATTAGCGATGATCAGATTCACCGAGCTAATCTCTTAAATGCAGAGGATGGTATTTTTATTCACATTTAAAGGACAAATGGCATGTACTACTCTATCAATTTATAACCTGTACTTCAGAAAGGGCAACAAGGAAATGCCCCGGAGCCAAAGAAAAAAACTGCCTATCTATAGCAATAAGTTTACTTGCTAGCTTTAATTTTAAATACTAAACCTAAGTACTATAGAGTGCTATACTGCTGGGACTTTGAACAGTTTATATATATGAACCAGCTCTTTAAAAAAATGAGTTTCACTAAGCTGAAGTCCACAGTACAGACTCCTGAACACTGCACATTCTCTGCTGCGTGCCAGACACAGAGGAGCGAGGATGACGCTGCCCCTGTCCCATCCCACTGCATTGGTAGAAGAGCACCTACACCCCAAAATCCTAATCTCTCCAACAACCTTGAAATGAGAGGGCACAGTAGTGACCATCTGCACCATCAGTCGGCTAAAATTTTAATAGCAACCATTGTGAACATTTAATTCCTATATTGGGCAAGCAAAAGTTCCCTCCGTAACTGGGGGATCCAATCCCAGCCTAGGTAGCATGAGACAGAGCCATTACTTGCCTGCTTTTTAGTTCCAAGAAAGATCTCTAATATTTATTCCTTTATTGAATCCACGGTCCAGTAAATTAATGATTAGGTTTACAGGAAGAAGTAGCTAAGAGGATTTTCCTAAGAAGTATTTGCTTAAAGCTTCTACAGTAAAATCTGAATGGAAAGAAGGTTACAGAGGAATGAAAGTATTTATTCAGACCCATTATCATCCTACCTTGTGACACATCACATTGAACATCTTGATAATAAAAATCATCCCCAAAAGCCAGAAAAATGCAATTATCACCTTTAAAAAACAACGAAAATGCACAGAGGTCTAGTCCAGAAACACAAATGGCTGGTTTTAAACCTCTCTTGGTTTTTAACAAACAAGATAATCTACTGGGATTTTCTAAATGTCTTGAAATTTGGTCCTAGGGACTTCCTTCTGGTCACACAGAAATTACTCATTCTGAACAATTATCACAGCCTTCTAATTTTTTACAAGTCAGTAAAGAAAAACACATTAAATGGGGAAACCAATTAATGAAATTTTTACAATATGCCACACTTCCCATAATTGGATTTGCTTGTGTTTTTATTATCTTTTTACTCCCTAAGAATAAAAAGTGTATTTACCTGTTCACTCAGAGCTGCCTGGAGACAGGGACAGCAGCAGAAGTGTATCACTCCCCCAGGACCTCACCACTAGAAAAAATGGCACAAGGACCCCAGAGACATTCACGTTGAAACATGTATCTGTTGGCTCTTTCCTTAAAGAAATGGCCATAGGGTAGGGATATTAGCCTGGGCTGAGTGGATAGCAGGGTAGGGTAGGGATGACAGGAGCTAAGAGAAGATGGCGGGGTTCAGTGCCTTTACGTCTGTGTGATAACAGAGTGGGACACCGCACCACTGCTGACCTCTCAGGTTCTGGTACCATTAACAGGAGATGGATCACAAGTACCTAAATTTGTCACCCTGAAGTCCATCAAGGATGAGCATTCCCTACACCAGTGACTTCCCAGTGCACGTCTCGAGAAAAAACGGCCTTCTTACATTTCCTTACAGCACTCCTATTACACCCCTGCCGTAAATCAGACTATGTGCTATGTGCTATTTCTGTCCTTGCCTGACTTTGACATCACCTGCATCATTCAATAGCATGTAACTACAAATGGCTATTCAGCAGTCTCTTGTTTTCAACACTTCCATGCAAAAAGATGTTACCAGGGGGTGGGAGGAACATGACGGATAGTATATGCTTTTTTAGCTAGAAGTAGTTTTCCCTACACTGAACTCTAGCAGAATACTTAAGAGCTCCCAGAATTTCACAAAAAGAGGAAAAAGATACAATAAACACACAAAACTGGGTAAAAACATCAAGTAACATTTTAAAACTAATTCCTGAAGCCTGATGCCCAAATACCTTTGGAAAGTTCTTTCTGTGTCTTTATTTACATATAGCTACTACTAGGCTGTCAGCAAGTAGCCAAGCTCTCTGCTGCAGAGAGCCACCCATCCCCTGACCATAACAATCAGACCCAGCTGCCCTTCTGGTACTTCCCTTCCCCAAAAATATGAAAGGAAAGCTTGAAATAAAATTTACTTTCTGCTCTCAGCAAGAACTAATGCTTATTAAATGCCCTGGTCAAACACAGTAAAATCACACTGGGTTAGGAAATTGCTTTTGTAATTGATTTACTAGTTTTCATAGAAGAAAAGGCATCTCAGTAGCATTTTCATTAAGCTGCTTGTCTACAACTACAATCACCACTCCCCCTCCCAAATCTCTGTTTTTAGAAAGCCAATATCTTTGTTTAAAATAAGTAATGGAATTTAAAAAACATTGTATATGGTGGCATATCGTGTTGTAGAAGAAGGTCCAGACATTGAGATTTTGAGAACTAGCCATCGCTCAGAACTGCCAAGCATAACACAGAAGCAGCAGCACAGTTTTTTTTGCAGCTGAAACTGCAGCATGCCAGCCAAGAACAGGGTGTGCAGGGGACTTCGGCTCTCAATTTCTTATGGGCTTCTCCCATCTGGCTACTGACAAAGGCTCACCCAGCAGAGACCTGGCTTGTATTTCACAGTTTTTGCTTTCTGGGTCAGGGACTTAACAGTGACCAGCAGGATAAAATACCTGGGCCCCAGGATATTTTGAAGACCCCCAATTATGTCAGTCAGTGACAAAACAGACAAACTTGTAAGAGCTTTAAGTATGTAATGGAAATAAGCCCAGAAGAAGCTGCACTTCTGCTCTGCCTGGAGAAAATGCCTCAGGGTGATGACCCACAGACAGGCAGTTCACTCCCTTAAACCAGTATTTTATTTTTCACTAAACTACCTTCCATTAAGGTGTTACACCAATGGGACCAGGTCCATAGAAAACCTCGGGCCGTACCACATTACCTCTGCCTGCAAAGCAACATAGTATCCTTCATCTACTACATAACAGGTTAAATTCATTAAGAGAGGAAGTTCCACACTACGGTTACAAGAAAAAGAATTTAAAAACCTGAAGTCTTACATAATACAACACAGTCTGTTTTCCTTTTCTAATCCCCCCACTTGCTTCCCTAAGAAGGAAAATACCCTGTGAATAACCCAAGTCTCAAAAACAACAGAGAAAGTTCTCGATTTTATAAACAGTGAGGTACCTTTATTTTCACATATTTTTCTGAGAAAAACTAAAAAGCCTAAGTTAATCTTCCCCAATGCATTCCCAAAGGTTTGCAGACAAACCCCCGAGATCTCAACCCCCCCACAAACAGGTTTTTCCATCCAGCTGTTATAGTTTCCAGTTCCTTGGTACCAACCCCATCCTCTACAAATCCTTTTGGTACTGCACTGCATATGCCTCTGTCCAGCATCCCCCAATTTTCCAGCTCACAGAACTGAAGGGTTTGCAAAGACAGCCATGTATGTACAGCTATATCTGAGACAGCCCAGACAGTTAATTGAAGGCAAGGCTGCAAAATTCAGCTGAGTCACACAGAGCTCAGGGCTTCTGCTGTTTGAATTCAGTCTGTTAAATTGGTTCAAGAGCGTCCAGCCCCAGAGCATGGTCCCTGTGTCTATGGGTGGCTCTGTCCTGTCACTCACCATCCATTTTGAGCTCAGAATCAAAAAAACTGGAATATCTACTCATTTTTAAAATATCTAATATACAAATCTTGTAAATAGATTCTTGATTCTGTCCAATTCATACAAAATATCAGAAAAATACATGGCAGACTAAAGGTCCCAGGAATCTTCGTTAAAAATCAAACTTAGTTTCTCGTGCCAAATTTCACATAAAATGCTAGGTTGACATTTAAAACACCTTCTTGCACAAAGGGCACTGTTCATATTACAAAAAATTAATTAACTAGATCTCACATGCTTTTATGTATTGTAATTCATGGATTACTGAAATTCATAATTGAATAATATGTAGATGTCACCTAGAGGTACTAAACCAATTCTCCTACTTGTAATTGCCTGGCTAAGTAAGAATGACAGTAACTTTAGCATTTTCCCTCTGATTAAGGCTGTTATAGATTTGCGGTTGCCTCCATGTAATATGAATCAATAAAGAATAATTTTCCAGGCAGTAAATCAATTGTCAGTTCACAGACCCTAATACCCCTGTGCAGGATTTATCGAAAAAATGAATGGCAGTCTTGTTAGTGGATGTACAACATACTTTACGGGCACATAATGGTGTAAGGCCCAGTCCGTTACTTACACAGCTCTACCTGCCAAATTCATTAACGCTTTCCTTGCCTTTTAGAAATGTGTTGAGATAGAAGAAAGGTGAACAGGCCTCTTAACAGGAAGAAAGGAAATTGTATTTGCTTTATACTTCTCCATGTTATCATCTTGCTGTCTGGACAGTCCCATTTCTCCCATAAGACTTTAGTGGAAGCATGCCACTATGTCTGCATGTGAATGTTGCAGAACTATTAGCTGACAGAGCCAAGAGTAAGGTTTTAGTAGTTAAGCTGTCTGGAAAAACACCAACAGGAAAAACAAACAAAAAAATCATTGGAAAATGCTAACCTGATTAGATCCAAGCATTCTGTATGCATATTTTTGGCTTTTTTTGTTTGTTTGTTTGTTTTGGTTGGTGGGTTGGGGTTTTTTTATTCACATCAGACTCCTTTTCTCTGTATTTCTCTTCTCTGCTTTTATCCAGTACTGCACTCTTACAGGATACTGTTCCAGATCCAATGGATCTCTTCCTGGATCTATTACAGTATTGTTCGTGTTTCCACATAAAAGTTAAATTTTTTTCACTGAAAACTAGCTTTATTATCTCAGTGCTAAAAGCAATGTGACAAATGGTAAAGGGCTACTGGTAAAATTATATCTAGAGAACTTGGAAGTCCCAGTCTATCAAAGTAAAGAGCACGCACAGCTAAAGAAAATCTATGCAGACCATTCCCCAGGGTTATACTGAGTAAGAGTTTAGCTCCTTCTTAAGGGAGGTACATGCACCTTAAAGACACTCAGTAAAAATACACAGTTTTCATTATCTAACAAGGAACAACAGGCACATTCTATGGCAGTGTAGGAGGAAGATAGCCAAGATGCCTTTACCTCCTTCACAAACAATTGCCAAGGGCAAGACCTCATACTATGGGAAAGTGTCAAGAAAGAATTTTAAGAGATGGTTCAAAAATCTGTTCTATGACAGTCAATCTGCATCACTGTAGTTCAATTCCGAATCACTTAGCACTGCCACCAATGTCACCTTTAAAAATGAAAGGTATTTGAACTTTTCTCTACACAAAGAACAACGGTTGCTCTCTTTCTTACAAAACCATGGAAAGAAAAAGTAAAATAGAAGCTATACACATAGAATTTTATGCAGAGAATGCTCAAATTATGCCTTATGCCAGACTATTATGAAGAAAGAACTTGTCATAAATTCAAACTAGGCTCATTCTCTTACCCATAAAATAAAGGTTGAGTGCAACCTTTAAGCAAAGGAGACAGAAAATGTTCAGGCATTGTAATATCCACAGGCTCCCACAGTGCTGAGAAAATAGGACCTTAATTATCCAACATTGTTGTCACCTAAAATAAGAACTAATGCTTCCCCACTGGTTTCTGAAAATCTATTCCACCCTCGATTCAGTATGAAACCCATATTGCATAGTCTAACTTCTCATCCTACTTCCAAGGTTTGTATTTTTTGGTTTTGTGAATTTCATGTCTTTGCTGGGAAATAAATAGAACTGGACAAAAAGAATTCATTAAAACCCATTTCTCAAACAAAATGGCCTTCAAAATTAACACCCTCCTCCCCCCAAACCCTGCCATTTCTGCTGACATTTTTCAATACAAGAGTCAGATACTATATAAAACCAGTTTGTGGATACTTTTTATGAGGGCAAGATCTGTACATCTAATCTGAGAGAACAGATCATTTAGGGGTTCTCAGAAACAAGAAAAAATAAGCTATATTCAAACTATTAATTCACACATATTTGTCTTTTGCCATTTATATAAAATAAACTGATTTTCTTGCAGGCAAGTGCTTTTCATTCTTCTTGTTAAACAATCTTCTCAATCAGCTAACCCTAGAATAATAAAGTTTATGTTGGAGGGAAGTTTGGAGGTCTCTAGCCCTTTCTCCTGCTTAAAACAGGCCCAAATAGTTCAGGTTGATTAGGGTCTTGCCCAGCTGACTTTTTAGTATGTCCAAAAATTACAATCAAAATCTTCTCTGGGCCCCTATTCCACCATTCGACATTCCACATAATGAATTTTTTTCCCTTTATCTGACAAGATGAAATTACCATTCATCCTGACCACTTGCACCTTCCACGATGAATCTCACTCTGACTTCTCTGTAAATCAGCTGGATCCTGTAAATTATTCTCTCTGTCATATAAAGAGTATCCAGAGAGTTTCCCTTTTTCCAAAAGCCCCAGCTGCCCAATCCCACAAACTACCCACTCATTTCCTGCTGTTCTCCTCGCTAGCTTCGCCAGCCAACCAGGGTCTTTCCTAAAGGCTTGCATCCTACAGCTAGTGAATGGGCACACTGAATTATGTTGGGAATCAACAAAAGGACCTGCTGGAAGCTCTTTCTGCCACATAGCATGAAAAATTTCTCCTTTCTAATCAGGTTTTAGAAGTGACTGGTAAATGACTGGTATTTACGCGTCATTCTTAATTTTGTATTTAAAATAGAAGAACACAAATCAGAGAGAACATCCCCATCTTTCCACTGTAACTACCTGATGGCTAGAAGTGATGGTTTCTGAGCTTCTGAGTAATTCATTAAAATATGCTGATGGTAAAAGGAAAAGCCATGATATTAAAATATATATATAAAGCTATTATATAAATTTAAAATTTAAATTAAAATTTAAATTAATTTACAAATTAAAACCACAAAAATAGCTTTCTAAAACTGGAAGTCTGGTCATGTTTGACACATGTCTCACTTTGCTGGGGTTGGGGATTTTGGCTTTCTTTTCAAGATTTCACATTTTTTGCTTCCCTGCCCCCCCTCCCCCAATCTTCTCATCATAAACAGAATGAGAGGGATACTCAATGCATCAACTGAATGCAAATTTTAATATAGCAGAAAACGAGATGTAGCAGACTTAAAAGTGGCACTTGATCTTCTTTCTGCAAAGTTTAACTAAAGGGAAATTGTTCCAAGTAATTATTTGATGAGGAAGAGCTTAATTCACTGGTTACATACCAACCTGAGTAACATAGGTCTCTCCTTTAAAAAAAAAAAAAAGTGAACAAAAACCACTCTGACATTCCTGAAATATTTCATTTCATTATTCCCCACACTATTCCAACCAATGCTTTGGAAATAAACCTTAATATTTTGATTCATTTAATTCAATGCTATTATATAATCTGCCTGTGCTGCTCTAGCACTTTAGACAACAATTCCCATCCAGTTCCCTGGCTGCTCTACATCTCCCATAAATGACTGCCACCTAAAGCCTCCTTGCACCACACCGCATGATTTGCAGTGCAGCCAAAGTACAACAACACTGAGTCCTCTCACTCAGTTTTGTGGTGTAGTTTGTCACAAAAGATTATGACAAACATTGTAATATTTCACTGCTTGTTCAAGCCGAAGAAAAAACTTATTTCAACCAAAATTACCTAAAATTGAATGTTTTGCTCTCCACGCATGACTTAACAGCTTTAAGAAGAATGAAGAAAGGCAACACCTAACATTTTCCCTGATAAATTTCTGAGGAGTTTTGTGCAAGAGCAAAGGAATTATCCATTAGCTGTACAATATCCAGTCTTACATATGAAAAACCAAACAAGAAGCAGGTATCTAAGTCAGTATGTTTGTGCATACACAACCCAAGCACCGCTTCTGCGTGCATTTCAGCATAAACTGGTTTTACACTGTGCAACTGAATATGTTTAGAAAGCACCCATTGTTGTCAGTGCTGAGAAGCTCAGGTTGTATCTCCATCTACCCATCCCACTCATTCCATAAACACAAAGTTGCTCAGCTTGTACACTTGATTCCCCACTTTCCAGAGAGTCCCTAATGCACCCAAAAGGTAACACTGGGCTCAGTTCTCCTCCCAGCTCCAGGTCCTGTCTTTGCTATAGAAGATTCATCTCACACAACAGTGACCTAATTACAAGCTATCAATTACTCCTGGATGAGAGGAAGAGAACCACATGCCCTTCTTGTGGAAACTGTTCAATTTTTCATCAAAATCACTCAGTAAAGACAGAAAGAAGAGCAAAGAATATTGATGTTGCCTAGGGGAGCTGAGAGGGCAAACACTAGGTATCTAGTTTCTGTTTCAGTTACAGTTGCTGAATGTCATTCAGTACCTGCTTAACATAAAAAGGAAGCGCTCAATGCAGGGACTGTGAAATATTGAGCTGTTAAATGAAAAGGGGATTATGACCAATTCCTCCCGAGGTTATGTTGTAAAAGAGTCATCTTACCTTAATTCTTGAAATCAAATCTGAAATGATCCAGAGCTGGTGTGAACCCCATTCTGAGCCACCACCTGAGGAGCCTAAGGGCTAAAAGCTGTGTACTGAGGGACAGACACTAAAAAATAAAGAAAAAGCATACCTAAAATCTCAGTCTTGTGCTTTCTGTCCCTCTTAAATCTTCTGCAGACCTAGTCCAGGAAACTTAAAAATTTTAAGGCAACACAGTTCCCGAGGGCCAGCCATACTACCATGTTGACAGAAACTCACTCTGTTGATATTCCTGTAGGTAAGACTCTTTTTGAAGATTTCAGAGGGTTGGAACATTCCCTGAGGCACACAGACTCTGAATGCCTCCCTTCTGCTATACTCGTGCATTCCGCACTCACACTCAGCAAAAATAAATTCTTGCTCTTGATAATAAATGGTGCCTTTACATAGGGCCTGATCTATAGCCCAGTGAAGATGTTCCTACTGACACAAAACTCTGAAGTAGGTGGCTAATTTCTATTATTTTAACCATACTTTTAAATTGAGCACAGTGTTAAACAGTCTAATAGATCCAGATGGCTGGATGATATGCCTGAGATGCAGTCAATATTTTCTTTTAAATGAGTTAAATATGTCTACAGCTTTTCTGCTATAAGGAAGCCACCCCTAACAGTAACCCAGTTTACCGGTTTTCCTGCATGTGCACTATTTTTAATACTTGATCACTCAAAATATATCAGAAACAAGAGAGAAATGGAAGATCCCATCTGCAAAGCTAAACTCATTGCAAAGACATTCAAGTTGACATGGGATTTGAACTCAAGAACAGTGAACATAAGCTTCAGGAAGCTTCATCCAATAATTTGAGAGCTGAATTTAGCCCCATATTGTTTATTTTTAAGGCTTTTGTGCATCCCCTCTATAATTTGCACATCACCTTGTTCATTATTGAAACAGCATTTCAGTACGTGTCTAATTGAAATAATTATTATAAATTGTTTAGAACTGTGAAGCACGTGAGACTAAGCTTTCACTTCAGCAGTAAGTCTATATAATCACACAGAGAACTGCTCTAGAGACTTTTTATAAAGTAATCAAATTGCAAAACTTAGCAATGCAATTGATTTTCTTGTCAGAAGATCTACACCACTGCCTGGGATGCCAAATGCCTGATGAGAAATTCAGTCACCTACAAGCCTGGGAGCAATCACCCACCTACCAAAATATTTGAGTAGGTGGGGGGTCTGTTTTAAATGAGTCACCTAATTATCTGCAACACACTGGTACAGCAAAACAAGCAATACTGAGGAATAGGTATTTTACTCAACAGTCTCTTTCATTACTCGTTGGCACTTTTTCCTTTTCAAATAAGGCTCCCTTCTTTCATGCCATGTCAGAAAAGACACATGATAATGCTGTAGCATTCAATGAGGAGCTGCTTCATTAACAACTGAGTTATGTCACATTCTTTCATACTTTGCTATATGACTGCAACAGCTTGACAAGACAAACCCTAACACAATGCATCAGCAGAAGTGGATAGAGAGATACTGCTTTCACCAGCCTGCTGTCTGACGAGATTTCTTTATTTTTTGCTCTGTAGGTTCTCCTTGCTGAAGGCTGCTCAGGTCCTTCAAATGGATCTTGGCAGGCCACACACTGACTCATACATCCTACTGTTATCCACTAATAAGTTGTCACGTGGCACAGAACTGTTTGAAGTAAAATTGCAGAGAGTGCCACAGTACTGTACACCAACTATTATTCCTTCTCAGCTTTTAAATTGGAATTGCCAAACACAAACAGAAGGCATACTATTATGTGGGGCTTCATATTGTATTCCTGATTTTTCTATTTCCTGCATGGTCTTTTGCATAACAATTCACCTTGTCCTGTGTCAGTTTTCCAGTCTGAATACAAATACGTAATATAATACAGTTTCATTTCTCAGGACTATTATAGGAATGCACTGTTTGTTAAACATATTAAGAACTTTTTCAATAGTGGCTAGGGGACTCAAACATCCAAAGGCAGCAAAACACTCACACATAAAAACAAAGAGATCGTTTTTAACCACTTTCTTCCCAAGCAGAGTTACTGGAGACCAGGTAGTATCACTACAACCTGCAGATGATTTTCAGCCATGCCTCAGGGGACTAAGGTCTGCAAGAACCATTAAAATTCAGAATACTTCTGCTCCTAAACTCCACTCAGCACATTTAAAAGGTTCCCCCTGTCCCACACATATTAACCACAAGCTTTGTTGATGAGTACAATCGTCATAATGTGTAAATCAAAAGTACACATTTCTAAAGCTAGGAAAACTATACGACAAAATGTCTTTGACAAAATTAAATGCAGAGGGTTCATTTCATTGAAATGTTGAGTACTGTAGTTATTAGTGAACCCACTTACCATGTGCCCTGTGGAAAGTTACAGGTGGTGCCCACTTTTCCCTTATGAATTACCAGATCTACTTCTGCACCATACTAGTCTTAAGTGTCTTCTACTTTCACCTTTCTGGAGAATTAACTCCTAGCTAATGATGTGTAACAGTCTGATCTCTCCAAGTTTCCATTTTACAGGCAGGAATTTGTAAAAGAGAGATAAATATTGTGTACTATAAATGTTGACATTCTTTTAATATGCTCAAAACCCTTAGAAGACAGAAGGTAATATGAGGCCTTGTTAGCCATGAATTTATTTTCATGTGTCTACTCAAAACATGTGACACCAACATCACCAAGAAGAATCTCCTTCAGCACAATGAACTCAGATTTGTACAATGATGCTTCAGACATGTCTTTTCTGTGCAAGTCAGGTATGGTACTAACGTGCAGGAGGATAATATGCCTGGCTATTTACAATGCTCACGAGAACCTCTCTTTCCTGTGTGTTTTCCACTGACTCCAATGTTTTTCTGGTTTTTCAGACAGTTGATGCATCAGACAACACTTCATAAAGATTAACTTTTCTGAGATTTTTGTTAAAGTCCAAAGTCCAAACAATTCTAGAAATTATTTTCAAGAACAGATGGAAAAGTCAGATTAGTATTTTATGCTTAAGATTGAAATATCAAACAGCTAAATGACAAGGACAAGCCAAGGTGAAAAGAAATATCATCTGGTGTACAATAAAGAATTGATGTGTACCTCATATGTTCATCATCTTAGCATGCAGTCCTAGTTAACACCAAATATGGAAACATCTTTATGTTTACTAGTGTTTTTCATGTCCAATTGGTCATGCTATGGGAGCTTGTGTTCAGCAAAAGTCCTAGGAATGCTTTCCCACATAGCAGGGATGAGCTTTTGAATACTGGGAGAGGGAAAAGGAAGGCATTGTGTTGGGAGAATGGCCAAGTGTGCTCCAGAGCTTGAACACAATCTGCATGCTTAGCTCCAACTTCTCAAACTGAGTTGTTTCCATTATCTCACCAACCACAATGCACCTCACAAATAATATGACATACTTCAATTATGTAGATGCAGATTATGAAGACAAACACAGTCTATCTTGTCTGACCTCCTGCCTGAGAAAGGTCCTAGTACTTCCCTAACCAAGCATTCCTTGAACATAACTTCCAAACTTGAATTGAGATGCCAGAGAATGCAACAGCAATGGCAAGTTATTCAGGAGGTTAATTATCTGCACTACTAAGGCAATGCACCTTATTTCTAAGTCTGAGTGTGTATCTCATTATACATCTATCCAGCAGAACAAAGAAACTTTTGTTTTCTCAGCCCTTATGTACATATTGATTAAATTCCTCTCTGGTTATGTCTTTGATAAAGACAATGAACTGTATTCCTTGAATCTCTCAGTGTAATATGTATTTAAGGTTACTCTGTGGACTTCCTCTAACACCTCAATATCATTACTGAATTGTGTATCTTTTAATAGCCACTGCATGCTTTTCAAGTAGTCTTTACTACTAGTACTCTTTTTCTTGCTGAAACACAAATAATTTCTTATTCTTCCAGGGAGGGGCTGATGGGACCAGTAATTAAGCAAATGCTCCAACTGCTTGTTTGAATCTTTCCCAGAATAGTTCTCTGCCCTAGAGATAGAACTACTTTTCATTTAGGCATATTAAAACACATCACTTTCTCATATTCTGCTTTTCAAGTGAAAAAAATAGCTTTCTGATCAGCAGTTTCTGCTGATATTTGCCATTTTACAATCACTGAGCCCTTTGTGAGTATCACCAGTGCTAATACACTCTTTTGGTGACCATTTCCCTTTATTCCCTCTCTTCTTTCCAATATTGCACTCTAACCACCTTCCTCCTACCCCCACCACAGTGAACAAATTACCTTGAAACACAAAGCTCCTCCTGGCACTTCTCTTGGAAACATTCCATCCTGGACCGCTTCTTTTTTCAGACTATAACCCTACCTGGAAAACGAAGAACCACCTAACTTTTCTTCTTCTATATGCCTCCCCACACATTAGGCCACAGTTATTTTTTCTCCTAAGTCTCAAGTCCGCCTTCATTGTCATCTAGGGATGTATAACCTACCAAAAGACTTCAAGCAGAGCAGGTGATCCCAAGACCCAGATTAAAAGGAAAGAACCTCCAAGGAAGTAAATTTGAGTAGCTTCATCAACTCTAGAAAACTATACTAGTTTTTATTAATTAAGCATATTGCTCTACAGCATTTAATAAGTTTTACTGTGAGGTGACTGAAGAAAATATCCTTTTTCTCCTTGTAAGTCTACAGGTGTTTCTGTACACATTCACAATATTAGAAAAAAGACTATAGTTTGTAACAGCTAACCTGCAGCACAGAGAGAGAGACTCTGCACAGTAACGCAGACCCTAAGAATCTTTTCCTTTGGATCAAAAGTCTTCCATGAGCATATATTTAGTCAACCTAGGCTCCAGAAAAAGCTGAGTAAAATCTGGTTCCATGCTCCTTTGTAACACACAAGCTCAAAGGGGAGGGTAGGTCTCATCTGAAGAGCACTTGGAGGGGAGGAGTCATGGAAAAGGTGCAAGCAGATGATCCATTCACCTACCTCACCTTAATACTAAAGTCTGCACCAATATGGAGATGTATAAACAGGTTCCTCTGGCTGGTGTAGATCTGTCCTCATATTCTCTCAACTGTTACAGTTTCTCCCTGCAGTGAGCTACCGTTTTAACCAGTCTCTATGAAAAGAGCTATCAGATTAAAAGAGGTTCATTCCAGCCTCTTGTCCAACCTGAAGACAACTTTTACAAAGGCTCAGACATTTCCTGCCTTTTTTTTTTGTTAGTGTTCAGCACAACGCAAACTTTCATGTTTTTTCATAACTACTTTTATTACATCTTTCACTCTCATTCTCTCATTTAAATAAAAGCCCTGGAAACCTATGGTTTCATAGATTACCCACAACCTACAATTTATGGATGCTACTTGCAACCTTCAAAAGCCTTTAAAAATAGTGCTGGATCTATTATTGTGAATTACAGTAATTGCTGCAAAGATTTAAGAGGCACTTTGAGAAATTTCAATTTCATGGTATGTTTCTGAACCCACTTCCTTGGCATCTGGGGGAAAACACAGTTATTTTTTGTGAAAGAGCTTTTTTTTCCTGTCTTTTGATATAAAGTTTCGATTGAAACTTCAGTATCAAAATTTCTCTTAAGAAAAAAAATGCTGGGTTTCCAATTCAAACTGCAACAGAAGCAAAGACAGTATAAGACCAGAGCCTTGCTTCAGCTGTATGAGTTTCAGCAGAAAGCAGCCCCATCAGCAAAGAACAGCCTTCGGGATCTCCAGTTTCTTCAACTTTCTAGGAGTTTCTCTTTCTAAGGCTTTAAATCGAAAGGCCTGATGTGGTCAATATATTCTTAGAGGAGTAATCAAAACTGAACTTAGGAATATGTTAGTCATGAGAACGTTAGCAGGTTTAGGCTGAACAAGTAAGAGTTCATTAACATCTAGGACTGGAAGAAACATTCAAGGAGCTCTCCATGTTCTCTTGCACAGCCTGCTCACTACCTTATCACAAAAACAGATCACTTACACTTGGAGAGGACAGGAACCATGTGACAATAAGCTAAGCAAAGGGGACAAGGTTTCCTCCTTTACTTCTTCCTTCCAAAAACCCAGCTTTTCCTACCTTGATCCTAAAAGCATCTCTACAGTCTACATGCTCAGGATACAGGCTGGAACTGGCACACCTACCACCTAACAGGCAGACAAGAACTGATAATGCAGTAAGACAGAGGAGAAATGGCAGCACACACAATGAGACAGACATTTAAAATATCCTAAAAAAAAGGGATCCTTAAGATCATAGGGGCCTCACAAAGAGTTTCCTTTTACTGGGCTGAGTGCAGTGCTAGAGGAAAGGATCAGCTCACAAGGACAAAAGCAGATTTGGGACCAAGTCCTACAACCGCCAGACCGCCTCCAAGTGATTTTTGAACCCTCACCCAGCAATTTCTTCCGCCTGAGACAAAAAAAAAATAATTTGTTGCAATTAACATTCTTATAACAGCTAGGTTTCATAATTCAAATTCTTTCTGATCGTTTTCAGGTGTTCATTCCAGTGACAAGATGCAAGTAGATCTTCTTAAAATTTCTGGCAGATTCTACTGTAAAGCTTTAAGTCTAAGTCTCCCTCATCTGGGCCATCACTCATGCAGTCTCTGCAATTTGTATCCATTACATTTTCTGGAACTACTTAATAAAATTTTATAGACAAGCTCCTGAAATTGCCCCCATCAATGTATAAGGAAAATTTTTTGTCTGGTGCAATAGAGAAACTTTTACAGCTTTAGATGACACCCAGATGGATTCCCTTAAAGTCAGTGTAGACCACCTCTCTCTTTGAAGTTGTAATGTTACACTTTGTTTGGAGGAGAGGGAAATATATTTTTGCTTCTGATTTTATGTAAAATGCAAAATTAATTGAAAGTAGGAAGTTCTTTCTATGCAACTATAGCGGCAGTAGCAGAGTAACACAGTAGCAGAACAGAAGTACCTTGTCCCCAAAATATAAGCAACTTTTAGGAAGAAAAAAAATATAATTAAAATCATTGGCTTTGACTTCTGATTTGTGTGCTACTTGCAAGGTAGTTTCATTGATGGCTCATCAAGTTTTAAATTACTGGTATGGGAGCAATCATGTTGTTCAGATACCAGGTGGATTAGCTATTACCATAGGAACAGGAGCTGAATCACACTCTCCTGTCTCTCTTCCCCTTCCCTCACCTCCAACTCCTCCCTCATACTACAGATATTATCAATGCTTATGTTTGGATGAGCAGCCTGCAGAGCCCTGCTGGTAGAGATCTTCACATAACAGACTCAGATAACTGCTCGACTGATTAGACTCCAGCACAACTGCATTAGCTGGTGTTGGACTTGGTCTTAAATTTCCTGTTCAGCAGGTTTTGAAGTGACTTCTCTATCAAAATTGCACTGCCATGACCCTGAACTCTCTCCCTTCCCTGAAATAGCCAGCTCTGGAAAGGGCAGGTTTAAAGCAGAAGAGAACAAAGACTCTGGACCTCTAACTTTGATTTCTCAGAAGCAACAAATGACAAGACTTTTGGTTCTTTTGGATTAAAAGGAGGGTTACAATCCTCCTAGACATGCAAATCAAAAAACACCCCCAAAAGTAGTTTTTTTTTCTTTGATGATGAAACATACATTTACCACAGGACAGGGTGGGAGCAGAATGGACTAAGAGTTGTGGAGGGAGCAGGAGGGAAACAGAGGCTTAAGATGTATTCCTGCTTGAACAGCAAACGCACTGAAATCTATCGCATGAAGTACGTCACATATTAACATTCTATGTAAATTCTTGTTACAACAGCATGGTAACAGCACAGTAAAGGGATTCCTTCCTCACTCTCATCTTTCCTTCATTTCTTTGGATATTAGGACACCAGAAATAAACTTGCCTGTTTCAGAGGCTGAGCTGGGCTCCCTCTGTTACTCTGACATACACAGCCTCAAAGGCATGCCAGCTCCCAAGGTGCTCTTCCTGTACTGCAGTGATGTACTTCAGTATTTGCTGGAGCATGGCAGAGATTGTTGAATAAGCTTTTTCTGAAAAAAAAACCCACACTACTAACGAAGCACATTTTTCCCAGGGTTTGTGGGGTTTTTTTTCCCCCTACTGCTCTCCAAATGAAAATGTAACTACATTACCCAGATATTGTAAATACTAGTAAGTGTTTCTTCTCTGTTTTGTACGGCTTAGATCCATGCAAATTTTGACAGTGACAAGAAAGATTAGTCTGTCCAATTGTATTTTTTTATTTTAATTTCTCCAAATGCTGTGGATTCTACTATATTTTACCATTCAGTGTGCAGAATTTTTACAGTTAACAGATGTTCATTTAATAGGTCCCCTTAGGTAGATTAATCTGAGGACTCTTCCTCTGCCTGGTATTAGCTTAAGCTACAGGACAAATCTGGTTTTATCAATACACATTTTTGTCAAGACATCTGACAATGGGATGTGTAGTCAGAAAGCTGCAACAATACTTCACGAGTGGTAGATGACATATTTGATTCCTTCAGGAATGTTCCCTGCCAACATGTTTGGTTTTCAATGGCCTTACTCCTTCCTTCTTAGCAATATACTGTACAGCCTGGAGCACCATGCTACAGTTCAGAAGCCAGCCAGCTATCACTGCTTTACAAAACAATTCTGTTGCTGAATCAATATTTTCATGGCCTCCAGCTACTAGAAATGTCAGTATTTTTAGAGCTGCCAAAACACTGAAGTGTCATTTCTAAATCAAGGCCTAGATGATGATCTCCATTACACTTGTATAATTGGATGTCAGCGAATCACTCGGGATTTGCAAATGAAACAGCTCAAAATACAGCCTCATTACCTTATTTATTTCCTACCTTGTCTCTTAAGCCATTATTTTTAGAACCGCTAATCATGAGGGAAGTTAGGAAGCCAGAGACCTGACTGCTATTAGGGAAGCTGTTATGGCTTTTTGATTCTCCACTGACCAACCTCCTTGCAGGCTGTTAAAGTTCTGATGCAACAACAGGTAGAAACATCATCAAAAGAGCAGATGTCTCAGCTGGTATCCTGACCAGATACTCTTCCCAGAAAACTCAGTGCTCCTTCTGATCTTACTCCTTAGTTTCCGTTCTGTCATTTATTTTCTCCTCTTCCTGTAGTATTAGCCAAGGTTCTGGCAGTTATTTTCCTGATAGGAGTTCTGTGACTTTCTGAAAGCTGATAACCCAGAGAACAAATCATTTACTTAAAAGTTCATTTTTACTTGGATACAGATTTTTTTTCCCCCAGTTTATACCTTGTAACACGACTGCACACACAGGAAAGAGGCAGCTTTTAAATGCGAGCACTGACTGTGCAGTCAGTAGTGGGGAACAGTGGCTCTAAGATATACAACAAATATAAAAATGATGATCAGATAAGTCTAAAAGTAAGTAGGGGTAAGAAGGAATGAGTAAGTTATTTCCCCACCCCCCATAACCTGGCTACACCCTACTACTCACCATCATTGTGAATAGTAGTGGAAAGGGAATGACATGAGCCAGAAAAGAGCTCCTGCATAGAGTGAAGGCCAGACACGGCTGCATCAAACAAGCCAGCCCACAGTCTCTTGGGTCAGCAGATAACCAGCAACCAAAGAGAGTTAATTAATATTTTTGGTGCATTACCATGCTCTTCAGTTTTAATTGGTGACAAGTGAGCAACCAAAGAATTGTAAGTGGAATTTCATTTATCTGTATACAACAGATCAATATTCACTCAGCATGCAACAACTCCTTGCATCTCGAAGGGATAAAATAAATTGTCAGTCAGCAGCATGCTTTTGTTGTTGTTGGAATTTTTCTAGCTAAATTATTCACCTTCTCAAAAGGCAATCTGATAAATGTTTATTTCTTCATAATGCATTCTAACAACTGCTGATTTGTGACACTTGCAGTGAACAGAATTTAAATTCAGAGCAGGGCTCTAGGAAAATACTAAGCAGTACAAACAAGAGAAGGCTGCAAGAATATTTTTTTTTCCCACTTCAGATATTGCAATGGCCTCCTGTGGTATAAGGGGCACTAATTGAATTTAAGAGATGTAATAAGTAAGAAATTCTCCCACTCACTTCATATCACAATGAAAGCCAGCTCAACAGTACTGGCAGTAGCAGCAGCACCAGAACAGCACATAAGCACCAATTTCACAGCCAAGCAGAAGAGGCTGTGGAGATGTAAAGTTCACTGATGAGTGTTAGCTGAGGGCAGTCCTGTACAGCAGTGGTGAAAGTTTCACAAGCACTCTCCAAGAGGGTACAAAATCAGACTATCCATTTTGCCAATAATAATCCTTGACTGGTGCCATTTTCAATGTCACAGAAAATTTAGATTTCACTCATCCCTTATTCAAAAAGTTTAACTGTATACTTCAACAGTGTACTACAAAACTTGGAATCAGAGTCCTGGAAACAGAAATAATTACAAATATAATTTCTACATTAAAGCACTCCAGATTCTTATGTATTACCATTTCATGAGTTTAGCTTTATTTTTGCTAAAACCAGAAATCTTCTCTGTTAGTATCAGTTCTATTATTAGTTTCAGTGCTGAAGAGCATAATGCAGATGAAGATGCATAATTCATATTATGAAGAACCCATAAAGACACATACCTGCAAACTGCTATGAATATGACCATTACTGTCAATTTGACTTCACATGAACATAGAGCTCAAACGTGCAGTATGCTCAGAACCACAACAGAATCATAGCTGTGATTCAGTGTGTCAGATAACAAAAGACAATTTGAGAAGATCAGAGAAGATTCTTGGGAACGCAGAAGATTAAATGATTATCCAGCAAAGTTAAATATTTTGCACTGTTTTGTTACCTTTGTTGAAGCAAACACTACAGACAGAAGAATAACTGGGTCTTAGTATGGATTTTGAATTATGAGATAAACAGCACTGTGATCCTGCACAGAAAGCCTCCAAACAGAGTAATATGGCAAAAACCTACAGTTAACTGGTGGAAAAAAAGGAAGGGGTTATGATCATAAGTAAAGTAGAAGGAATATGAACAATGCAATAAAAGATGACCAAAAAAAAAGTAAATGAGTAACACAAGTTCTAAACAGGATAAAACACAAAATGAGAATCTGATGAGGCATAAGGATGGGGTTCACTTAGGCAAAGGCATCATAGGCATGATGTTCAGAGCTGTTGCATTTTCATAGACAGTGGAAGAGGGTGATAGAGTTTTGATAGCAGCTTGCAAGGATGCTGCAGTAGTCCAGATGGTAAATTATGAGAGCCTGTTTGAAAGTCCTAGTGGTAGAGAACAGAAAAGGGTAAACAAACTTATACTGCCCAGTTTTGAGTGTGGCACATTTCTCATTTGATTCAAATGCTGCCGAGTTTACCTTATACCAGAGGGAAAACATAGAGGGAGTATAAAAGACAACTCCACTGCAGTGGGGGGAAAAAAATGCTTGTGAACGTGAATTAATCTCTAATAATTATTTTTAAAGTCAGGCAGAGAAATACTAATTGTACATCAGCTGTAATTTATGTTAAATGCAGCTATAAATGCTGCATGTGATATGTCTATATCCTCAAAAACAGAAAAGGGGAAATATAACAGATGTTGTTGCTGTAAAACATTAGGCAACGTGAATGACTCCACTTGTTTTACTAAATAAATATAAAAAAGCAAGAGAAACGAACACTAAGGACCTAAATTCATAAAATATTAAATACCTCACTTAGTTGATTCAGTAGTTGTTTCAGTACGTGACACCCCTTCTTGCTGCAAATCTCAGAGCTGCTGCTGTGAAAGTGATAGTAAAAGAAAGGCAGCAAGGGAATGGGCATTAGTGTAAAATGATGGGGCTTTGACATAAGTCATGGCAGGGATGAGAGACCCTAAAACCTATAATTTAGAATCTTTCAGAAAATTTAGGGTTGCAGATCTTAAAGGTGATATCTTCAAAGAACTTCCTAAGATTATGTTATATTGGGGAGGGAAGCGGGACAGAGTTTAAGCCTTGACACAGGAGTTATTTGGGGAAAATATTTGGAGACTTTTCAGAACACAGTCAGACCTTTGCTATCTGAAGAAACTCATCTGTCCCAAGAGACTTCTCTGCTTTTGTAAATAAGATATTAGTTCTATCCCTCTCCCCTGCCTCCTGGCGGAAACATCACAGTGCTAGCAGGTGCCCTTGCAGCAAGTTCTGAAGTTCTCCTCTCTCCAGCCTAATAACAGCCTGCCCAGTTTATTCTCTCAGGACAAGGCTCATCTAGACAGAGCAAGGGCTGCAAAGAGCAGGTCTATACTCAGTCAGTGAGAAGTGGATGCAGAAGAGGAAACAAAGAGAAAAAGCACAGAAAGGCAGAACCAGCACACAGCTATTCTGGGTCACACAGCAGCAGCCTCCAAGCAGATGGACTCTTCTGTAGGTAGGAGGGATTTTTTCTCTTTTTCGTCTTTACTGGACTTTCAGGGATTTCTACCTTTTTTTTTTTTTTTAAATCCCCCCCTGGTTGCTCTGATTACTCATTTGCTCTTTCACAGCCTTGAATTTATCTTTGCAGAACAAAGGACCCTCCCATGCTCAAGTTTACCTCATTGCGTACCAACCACTCAGTACAGTGACAGAGAATAGAAAGATGCTAGATACTGTGGGATCAGGTTCTGCTCTCGCCTTTCCAAAGAGCTATGGGGCAGGGCGAAATCAAGAAACCCGGTTTTCTACTTCTATGCTTCCCCATGCCTCAGGCTGTTTTAAAAAATTAATCTGAAGATTACTGCCTCATTTTTATCCCCACATATTCTCTCCTCCACACATTCTCCTTTCCCTGAACTAAAACTATGGAAAAAAATTTTGCACCATTCAGCAAAATCTAAAGACATACAGTAATTGCTGAGAAATTTTTCACTTTTTTCCCCCCAACAAATGTAATTCCTGTCTGCTGCCTGCACATCTACCCTCCCCACCGAGCCAGTGCACTGTGATAATCACACCGGCAACATTCAGATAGAGATCAAGAGATGCAGCCAGCTCTATCTCAGCTCTGACTTTCAACTTCACATATTACTTGGATGCACATATTACTGTCTGAAAAATATAAAGCCATTTTTTCTCTAATGAAAACTGCTTTTAGGTAACAGTAGAACTCCCCAGATTTACATAGGGAAGGAAGGAGCCTAATCCTTCTAAATGTGGGAAAAGAGTGAATTTCTGTTAGTTGTTTGCAGATACATGCCATCTCAGAACATGCAAATTGACCATCTAAATTAATTCCAACTGGAAAAACATGTTTAATATATTTGTGGCTCTAAGGACATCAGTTATAAATCACAGACATTCCCCAGGGTTTGACATCGCAGAATCCAGTTCACCTAATTCTGACGCTAGTGAAGACAGCAAGTTTGTCAGGTGGAATGTTACCAGTCTGACCACCCATTTCGTAACAAACATCTTTTAGTCTTCATTTCAAAGCAAATTTCTGGTCATCATTCTTAACTGTGAAATGTTCATACAGATACACTTTATGTAGCTGCATCAACTCCCTTCTGTCTGTGACAGATTTACAGGGATTAACAGTCCCCACACTGGCGTGACAAATGCAGTGATTGTTCACCTTCAGGAGAAACAGGGGCCCCAGGATGGGTACTCGGCTTTCCCGCCATCAGCATGCGACCACCACTACTGTCAGAACAATTAGCTTTTAGATTGGCTAATGGCTTTAAGACACAACCTGAAAGCATTTCTAGGGGAAAACCTTTAACATTAAGAAACACCTAGAAGTAAAAGCAACAGTTACCAGAAAAGTTTGAATTAGCACAGGTATTCTACTAAAAAAAATAAACCCAAACAAACGAACAAACAAAAAAAAAACCACACAAAAAAACCAAACAAGTGTTACAACTACCAAGACTTACAATGACTTTACACTCCAATGCTTACAGAAAGCAGCTATTAAGTAAAATACTAATTGCTGAATAATTACACAAAAGAGTAATCCAAAGTTTTTGGAATATTCTGCCAATTCAGTGTTTTGTTTGTTTACTGGGTTATGGTGTCCTTTTTAATACTCTAAGTTTAGGAACGTTGCTAGAACCATTGATAATGCCCCCCCCCCCAAAAAAAAACAAAACCCCAAAACAAACAAACAAACAAAAAAACACCAACCAAAACCACCAGCTTCTTGAAAGGGGCAGCACAGACAATATTTCATGTCTATTAACATTTCCAATACTGGATTTATACCATTACAAAACCAGTCCTGTCCTGTACATATACACACAGTCAAAAAACTTAATATCTACAAGACTAATACTTAATATGTCAGATATCCAGAGGCTTCCTGAGCTATACGGACATAGCTAAACACAGGTAGACAGGAATATATATCCTGAAATTGAAAATCAAAGCCTGGGGTTCCCCTTCTTGCCACACCTGACTTAACCTGCCAGTCAACTTTCTGAGTCTTTTGGGTTTTACTTTAAGCCCTGCTTTATTCTGAAACACTTATAGAAGAGTGAGCATTTGCATTGGGTCACTAAGAATACCAAACTAAGGGTACAACTTCTAAGCTTTCATGGAAGTTGTATGTGGATACCCATAACCACTACTCTCATTGCCACTTCTCTGTATTTTAACAATCAAGACTGGTGATTCTGGAAAAGCTCACTGATAATGAAGTGCCTGAATAAACAAATATCTATAAACAGCTCTATTGACTTTAGAGGAGCTACTTGTGTAAGAAGCGATCCTACATCCATGACTAATACGAAAAATACATCAATATCCTCTGTTTCTTCTCCAAGTTGTCAGAGAGGTTGAATCTGCCAACAATCTCAACCCAGTTACATAACTCAAGCTTAAGGTAAGATACATTACCTGATTACCTTATTGCTACAACGCTTGTCTCCATGACTTATCATGGACAGAATTCCAGAATTTCCTTGTAATCTACAATCAAGTGATATAAAATTGTGTTCATCCATGTCATGCTGCTTTTATTGGTATGAATACTTATAAAGTGCCAGTACAATTAGAGCAAATATATCCCCAAACAAAGAAACGTACCAGCTTATGCTTCAAAGCACAGCCTGTGCCCTCTGATTCACTGCCTGCTCTCCCTTTGCTATCATATAACAGCAGAAACTTGGCTTCTAAATCAGCTGCTGCAACAATCATGGCCTGATGTAGCAGTGAGAGACTGAGGGAACTGGCTCTCCCCCTAGAAATCCAGTCAATTAAATTCTGCCCGGAAGGGATCCAATCTAATATCAAAGATGCTGCCATAAGAGTAAGTTCCCTGGAGCACAGGGTTAATGATTTAGAGCATGTCAGGCTGGCCTGAAGCAGTGGAAATGAAGGCACACGTAAATAAATAAATAAATGCCTAGGGAAACAACCAAAATAAGTACCTGCAATAATTAAAAAAAAATGCCATGGAGACATACTGCAGTATTTGGCTCCCCATTTAAGGGATATTCAAATTTTCCTGCAATCTCATCTTAATGCCTGAACATTTTCTTTCCCAAAAATCACTGAAACATAAAATGCCGAAGAGTCTGTTAAAAACCAAGCATAAGTCAATCACCTCTGAAAGTGACTGCAGTTCCTGCTAGGAGCAGGTGAAGAACTTTTTTACATTCAAAATGGAGACTGAAGTTTGGATGCCGTTTTTGCAGATTGTAATTCATCCTTATACACACATTGTCACCAGCACTAAAATACAAGAAGCCTCCTAGCCTCTAAAGTATTTATGCTTGAAACCACAGTGAAGTAAATGTGTCCGGTGATATGAAGACTGAATTTTTCTAAACTTAATACTCCAGACCCTATTGGTACAACTGCATTAAAGTCCAAGTGTGGTTTTGTTTGTTTGTTTGTTTGTTTAATTTTAATCATTATTCCTGAATCAATTTTGCATTTATATCACTGCAAGTACCAGATGGGCCTCTATTTTTTTACAACTACCATTAATTTAGTATGTAAAAATTAACAAAACAATTCTTATATTAAAGCCAGCAAATGACAAAAATTATAGAATACTATTATGCTTCTTCTGAGGTTACTTTTAAAGGTAAACTCTTCTGTCTGCCTGTCCAGAAGTGTTGAAAATTACAAGAAAGATATTTACACTTTGCAAATATGGCTAAGATGTAAATTAACCCTGTCTTGCATAGTTCCTTCTGAACACAGCCGAGCAACATCTAGAAAACGTACTGCTCAGACACACAGCAGCTGAGAGGGAATCTGTATTAGAATCGTTATGACCCAGCACACATTTGAAGAGGCAGGAAAGACACCGTTGTGATTTAGGTTCGGACAAGAGCTCATCATTAACATTTCTCAGTGTTCTAGTTCTCCATCTGAAAAAGGGATTAAAAAGTAGTGTCAAGATACTTTTGCCAGGAGTAATGAAATCTACATCCCCAAATGTGGATTTGGGAACATCTGTTCTCTGGAGTAGAAACACAGAACTGCTACAGAAGCAAGAAGCACTAGCTCTAACCACCAACTCAGTGCTTAAAGCACGTTCCTACGATATCGAAGATTCATCCTGACCTCTCTCCTTTTCTTAAGGGATACGATTCTCCCTCTCATGAAAGCATCAGGTGCTACCATACTAAGCAACATATCTTGTAGCCTCTCCCATTGGCTATGTTCTGCTGTTAATAAATGAAAAAATAGTAAAAATTAAAAACAAACAAAAAACCCAAAACACAACAAACCACAAAAATCTTCTTTGACCATCTAGACAGTATACATGAGTACGCATGATTAAACAAGAAATATTTTTTCTTGTGCTCTCTCCATTTATTCAAAATGAAGCAGTTCTACCAAGAAAGAATGAGGGCTTATCACCCTTAAATATAAAGCAATGCCACAGTTAGGACACCCTCAAAGAACACAATGACTCAAATTCTCTGATGGAGAAATTCAAGTCTGACCCATTCTCATTTGTTCTAAGCTCAGCTGCCAAATTAAGAGATGCCTTAGTTTTGCTCCCCAAAATCAGAACACAGCCCTCCTTTCCTATTTTGTGTGCACTAAGTAAGATGTTACGGCAAGGGCAATTTAGCCACTAGATCAAGAACCATCAAAAGCTTTGAGAGGATATTTTGAACTATTGTAATAGCACGTAAATGATTCCTCAAGCAGCGGGAAGAACACACCATACATGTGGTTCATGCCTATTGCAGTAACACCAGCAACAGCCAGAGGAATCCAAAGAGGCTGAACTACATCTTTGGAAGACAAAGAAAGGAGCAAGTGACATTTTTGACAGCTGTGTTTGACAATTATATAGATGCAGTGTATAATTTCTTTATATGTATTTTTCTAAAACTTCTGCAACATAACCTTTAAATACATTTAGCTAAGAAGATTTAGAAAACTGTGGTAATGTTGTGAAGTGCTCAATAGCCATGCTTCTGTTAGCCTCATACTAGTTGAATTTCTTTCCCCTTTACAAGCTGCATCTAGTAAGTTAATTAAGTGTATAGAGTTAGTTTCCAGGATCATTAATAGACTGTGTTAATGTCATCAAAATGAAAACTCTCTTGAGTTTGGCATGTTTATGTTCATAACCGAAAAAAAATGTGGCCATTTTGCCAAATAAGTTCTATCATCCTTTCACAGGGATCTTGGATATTTTTACTTTGTCAAAAAAAGTATTTACAAATTTATAATTAGATCTACACAAAAGCCTTTCTTTAAGAACTCCCCATGCTATTATTTGTAACAAGCTAGTTACTTATGCTACTTATGTAGTCTCTATTATCTCAGCGTCTTAGCCCTCCAGTAGTGCTCTTGTGCCCACTTTATAGCCAGGGGATAACACACAGGAAAGGTTCAAAGGAGCTTCCAGTAGGTAAGATCAAGGCCCTGAACCCACGGTCTCTGTCAGGTAAAAAAAAAGAGACAATATTTTACAAAATATATTTGGAGAATAAATGCCTGTCAGAGAACTGCTAATTAAAAACAAAACCCTGCCAACAAGGGACAGGACTTACTGACTCCTCTTTCTTTCTGACCAATAGCCCAAGCTGGATCCTGCGACATAAATGAGGAAGAAATCACTGAGCCTTTAGATACTGCAAGAGAATATCTGATGCTAGAATAAATCAGTTCTATGCAGTTAAGGTGAACGAACATGATGGTGATGGGAAAGGCATAAGAAAAGAGAAGTCAAAACAGCAACAGAACAATCAAGTAGACAGATACTTGTTACCATGGCAACCAAACAGCATCTGCTAGAAAGCAGATACACTAGAAAGAGCCTCTGAGAATTCACAAGAAGTGAGAGAAGCTACAACCAAAGCAGGGGTTTGGCTACACTAGCCTTGAGAAGGAGTCCTATACTATATCAGTGAGTAACATTACGACATGCAGACCACTGGAGACACTATTTCCTGGTGGCTAGATGTTTCAGGAGCATCCACAGTACAACAGTCACATGTAAGTTTGGCAAAAAAGGCACAGTATGAATGAAGATGGCAAAGGAAGTTTGAACTATCGATTCAGGCAGATGGTTCCAAAGTCATTGCTGTACCCCATTTGATAAAAACCTCTCCCTGGGTCTGTAAGGGGTCCTGTATATTAGGAAAAACTACTCATATCTATTGGTATCTTAGTGCCACATTAACTCCCAGTTGACAATCCAGATAAGTCTTGTAAAATCTGTATTTAATGTCTAGTACATGACACATGGAAGATTAAGGTCCACTTACTCTCTCTGTAAGAAGTTGGGCAAGTTCTATATACAGCATTTAATGCTTCTATGACATGTCAGCAAGGAGAAAAGTCACTGGTGATCTTACTAGGACATGGTAACCTACATCACCTCAGGTAACTTCCACACCCAGCTCATTAGTCACTCCAGTTTCTGCACTTCAGATCACCCAGATATTTTAGCTTTCTGCAGGTAGTCAAACAGGCAGAACTTTTATTACCTCTCCCTTTGGGGGGAGAGAGAGAAGCAGCAGCCAAGGGTCCTTTACTTTCAAGCACTCTTTCCAAGTTGGATATTTAATGTTGGCAGTCATGTTGTAAGCACATTCCTTTAGAAAAATTCCTAGGGGAAGAAGCTATACCAGAAATACTGGCTGAAATAGTAACCCTTCATCCTTATGGTCAAAGGAAAAACTGTTCTTGTAAGCTCAGTGAAAACCCATCTGATGTATACTAATGAAAGAAAAAAAAAAGTTGCCTACAGTATAAACACCTCCAAATTAATACCCTTGAAGGGAAATGACAAAGTTAGAGAGTCAAGTGAAATAGCAGAAAGATAAATTATCTCAGGTTTTAATAGTTATGGCAGGTTTTAATAAGTAACAGAAAAAAAAAAAGACGATGAACAGTCTGACTCAACAACTGTGCCTTCTCCCTCTAAAAAAAACCCAAAACAAACAAAACAACTTTAGAGAAAAGTGTTAGCATTGGAAATTAAAACCTAGTAACTTCCCTAAGCATTTTAGATTATGATGCTTTTGACAAGGTGTTAGAGGTACTCATTTCAAACTGGCAAATCAGATTAAGATCCCACTTGAGAAATTAAAAACAGATGAAAAAAAGGAGCAGAATAAGAAAGTTCAGCACAAGAGCTAATGGAAGAGAGCCATTGGGCCCAATTCCCTAAAAGCAAAATACATTTATTTTGATTGAATTAGTCTGGATTTACAGTGCTTAGCTGAATGGAGTATTTGGACCAGTTATCATCAATTTGAAAGGAAACAGCTGATTTAAGAAATCTCAGTAGTACAGGAGCTTGCTTTTGGTGAGGAATGTAAACATCAGAAATCTTTCTGTTCCTGTGATGATACACAATATTGACAATTCTAAACACAAATTGTTAAGAAGATCATTTAATAACAGTATATATTCGTGTGATCCCTGTTTTGTCATTATACCCTGCAGGATTTTTTTGTATCTAAAGTTGTATAGAGAAAAGAGTACTCCAAAGCAAAATACTCCAAAGCAGGGCACAGGAGACCCGCTTTTTTTATCCGTGCCACAAGCTCACTGTCATTTAATCTCCATTTCCCTTTACATATATTTGAGCATAGCCAGATCCATCCCTCTGGACATACCCTAGGTACGTCCCACTCTATGGACATCCTTTGAGTATTCACTAAATAATTCTTCACGGAAATTTCAAGAGCCAAACCATCTGGAGGTTTTTACTGAAAATGGCAGTGTTCTAATGGCAGTAACACTGCTGCCAACGGGGTACCTCTGTTTCATGCCTTCCTTCACCCAGCACAACCAAAGAGTAGGACACAGTGGCAGCAGAAGTCTTGCCAGAGGTTGGTACATATTAGGGTCCTCAGAGAACAATAACTTTCTGGGGTGTTTTTCAAGTGCATCATGACATGTCAGTTCTGTCAGGAAGTGGTACAAGACAAGGATCAAAATTTCACTCTTTGCTTCTTTTCTAACCCTTTTTAATGTCCTTCTTAAGAAGTCTCAAAATTCTCTTTTTAGACCTCATTAATATTTTTAAATCTCCTCCTTTTTTTGCAAAGTTATCACGGCAATGCACAACACAATCTAGTTCAATATTGATCAGAGTCATGATATGACAGGATTTAAATAAAAACAGCTCCTTCCAGTTTCATTTGAAAATATGACAAAGCCTGTTTATCAAATACAAACCCATCTATCACCTTCTAATTGGAAGTCTTTTTTGCCAGCATGCCTGGTGCCTCACTAATCTGTACACAACTTTATAGTTTAGTTAGTAAATTATACAAGAGAACTAATTATACCTATTTGTCAAAAAATGAGATAGTTAAACTGAGGATTTAAATAACAAGAAATGAACATTTTATCCTAATTAGTTTGACCTAAACTTTGGGGGATAGGGGAAAAGAGGCAGAAATTTTTCTAACTAACCTCTAAGTGGTTGGAGCTATTAGCATACAGGCAAATCAGGGCTGAAAGGGCCACCATTTCTTGAAACACTGAAACATGCATTTCCTTCAAATCACAGTGTATCATCCTGACATCAACCTCCCTAGCTGTCCAATCTGTTTGTGGTAAAAGTCAATGAAAGGGAAAAGCCATTTTATTCACCTCCCTGCCTTGTTACTCTGAGGTTGTTTGTACCCATACAGTTCCTGAAAATCTACCTTCCATACAGCCTATAAAAATACTAAGAAAAGAGAATAGAAGTGTATTACAATATTTATTAAAAAAACCAACAAACAAACAAAGGAAGACTTACCCTAGGAGACAAAATATTTTCTCTAAGCATATGTAAGACAGGTCTAGTGAAGAAGTAGTATCTGAAACAGATATTCACCACTGAAATAGAAGAGGTGCTGACCAGAAATAGACAATAAAGTTCAGAATGTGTGACGATCCACTCAACACCTTTCCCTGCATTTGGTTTTACCTACTGACTGCTGTGTCACGATCAGTATGGAATTCTATCTCTTCAGGTTGCATCAACTTACATTTCTCCCTGCTCCCGTGCTTAAGAGGCAAATCCATCAAAAGAGACTGACAAAATCTCTATAAAACACCTTTCTTGGTAGATACATTTTCCAACTACAGTGAACTTTCTTCACCATAGCTTTACAGCATGGATATTGGATACCAAATGACTGATTTAGAGAGGCTAATACTACTTTTGAGATGAACTCTGAGCTTTTAAGCTAGTATGTGACATCTGTGGTTCTCTAGCTAAGGATCTTGAAAGACAAAAAGCAACAGTAATAATTCCATACTCCAAAAGAAACTTACAATTAAACATTCTCATATCAGGATAGGCTAGCACTAGAGCTACTGGGTATATGGCACTCCACAGTCTTTTAAAGAAACATATTTTGATCCCATACTTTATTCCTACGCTTTTATATGCAATATCAATATAAGCTTCAGACTCCTAAATCTGTGTTCTAAGTTAAATCTTTAGAAATATTTTTTACAACAAGTATAAAAAAAGTCATATTCATAATGCATAAGACCCTGACTGTCGCAATGTCAAATCAAAAGTGATGCGATCTTTTTGCTGACTGAAGCTTCCAGCCATATCCTAGGGCCTGTTTCTCCAATCCTTGCACCAAAGAGCACTGTGTGCAAGAAGCCCATTGACATCAACCGTCACCACCTGTTGCGTGAGCTGGTCAGTATGAGTATGCACAGTGGAACTGGATTCTGACATATGACCTACAACAGTGCAGGCATGAGGATATACTTGCTAAATCTCTATTAACATTTAACTTAGTTTTTCAGTTAACTAACTTATTAGCAGAAGTATGACTAAAACAAAAATAGTATTACTTCCACAAGCTACAGGCACTGTTAAAAAACACTTGGGGAGTAAAAAACACATGCAGAGATCCTGAAGACTTTGGCCAAGACTGCCAGAAGTTAACAGTTTGTGCATTTAACTGAAAGCCAAGTTTCAAGAACACTTCAAGACAGTCTGAGGCAGCAGTGCCACTGAAAGAGGTAATTGTGCCCCTTTGCCATCAGCCTTGTTTCTGTTCCTGTCTCATTCAATCACTTGTCCTGGCACAGGTGTTTGCCCAATACAGTGGAACCTGAAGGACATAACTGGCTGAAACAAACACAGAACTGAAGGTGGTGGAGGACTGAAGGAGAAAGTAAAGGTTAGCTTTAACCACAGAGAGCTTCCCAATGCACTTTACTTCACAAATCTTTCCCTCTGTAAAAGAAGGGTGTGAAGACAGAATCAGACGATAAACTGGAAAGCAGGAAACTAAACCTGCTGAAGGTGAGTGTGCCATTACAGTCTTACTAAGGATATACTGAGCTAACTTTGTAAGTGTTGCCATTCTGTCTTCTTACAAAACGCGCATCTGTATCCCTATTCAATCCAGTCAATCCAATCAAGATGGAGAAAAACATGGTTATATGTGGAAGCTGAAGTAAATTCCCAGTATTGCTACAAGCAATAGATATAAGCGCTTTTTAAAATTAAGTACAGAAGTCCTTGCTTTTTTAAATTGAATCCATGGATTGCTGTTCATAGCCTATACAGAAAGAAATTATTTTTGCAACCAGAAGTAGGAAGAAGCTCTTCTTCTCTCCTTTCACTCATTACAGTTCTCATAAGCTGTTTTTTAAACTTAACCTTTACTGGCTTACAACATTTACCAGACAAGTCTAGGTTTTTTGGAGCTGTTTTTGAGGGAGAAGAAAGAGCAGGAGGGAACAGATAATATTTACTGCACAATTTTAAGATTCAATCTGGATGAATCAAAACCAGCCATCTCTCAAGCCAAGAAGTATATAAGGATGTTTAAATGCAACTGAAAACTTCTTCATTCAGTTCTACAGAGAAGATCCTCCTTCCAGGATATATCAACAGTGGACAGTCTCACCCCTGAAAGGTGGGAAGTTTCAAATACTGGATGGTTATAAATAGCTGGAGAATGGTTAGAATGGAAACAACTACTGCAGTTACGATCTCTCTGCTATCACATGCATATTTACATGCATATAAGACTTTTGAGGAAGTTGATTTTTCTTATCAATTTTGGTTTTGTCTACTTCTTCACTTGAAAGCTAAAGTAATCTGACTTTCTTGCCTTTACTTTCATCAGTGAATAGGTATTGGCATGATGTTATAAAATTTGAATTCCCCAAAACACATTTGATAAATTGGCTTTTCTTTTCTAAAGTGTGCAGGCTTGCTGGTTCAGCTTGGTAAGTTTTCAGCCTGATCAAGATGAGTCTCCAGTGAAACAGATTGCTGCCTTAGGTTGACAGACCCTAATCAGGAGCTTCTGGCAATGCCATTACAAACCCTTCCAGTATCAGGATGTTTTCAATTAAAAAAAAAAAAAAGAAAAAGAAAGAAAAAGAAAAAGAAAGAAAAAGAAAAAAGTTTATATGTTAGAGCAGTCTTTTATGCTCTGCTGTAAGACTGAGACAAATGCATGAATAATTATTACAAGAAATATTAATATCAGGATTTTACTCTACACAATTTTAATTGCATCTAGTTTGTATTGGAGGTTAGAACAGACAAAAACCCCATCATAGATTCACATGGGGGGTAGTTTCACTAACTTCACTGGATTCTGGATGAGTTGAACAGATCTCAAGACATACCTTTCTCAGCAAATCTGATTTTTGCTTAACTTTCTGAATTCTATTTCTCAAAGCAAGAAAAGCCCCAGGAAGAGGCAGGGTATATTTGCACTCCCCCTGAATTTTGCAAGTGCCAGAGGAACCCAGTCTAGGTACATTAAAATACATTGTCTTGAGTATACCTTGGCTCTGCACATGCATGAGAAAATGACACTGCAATTTCTACTTTCACCAGTTAATGACAGATTTTATTGGATAGATGCTTACAAATTCTACTGGGCTATTCTTTCTCATTCTCTTAGGAGTATTAGTATTCAATAACAAAACATACAGAACACCACAGAGTTTCTCTGTCAGCACAATCAGCAAGAGGCACAGTACAAAATGCAAGATTGAAGAATGAGGGCGGAATTACAGAAGTGAAATCACCACAAAATTACTGAGCACATCTTCCTGCAGCAAATATATTCCACAGGTATACAAGAGAGACGAGTCTCATCAATCTAATCTTAAAGGCAAGTATTAAAGTCTTCTTAAAATGGAGAGTCTACAGCCTTTAGGAGCTTCTATGGCCTTCACGCTATAATATAAGCTCCATACTTGCTCCATCCACCACAAACAGATAACAGATGATTCCCTTTCTCTTGAAACAACATTCTGTATATTTTAAGATTTATTACTTCCATCTCCTTTCCATTTTTAGGCTAAACAACTCTAGCTCCTCTTTATTACTTTATTCTTTCTCAGCAATTTTTCCTGGACCTGCTGTTTTTCTTCTGAGAACTGTCTTCATTGGGACCACAGCTGTCTGAAAAATAAATCTGGAAACAGTTTTCTAATAGAGGCCTCATCAATGCTGAGTTAGGTAGTGAGATTATTTCACAAGTGTTACAGGCATGTTAATATGGTGTTAACCATCATCTTAACATAGTATTAATGACTCACTATTAGGTGTGATTCGTTATAAATCCTAAATCCCTTTACACAGAAACACCTTTTAGCCAAATGTTTCCATGCTATATTTATGTAGCTGATTCATCCTGCTGAATTGTGCTTCCCTAGTCTTGTCCCTGTTGAACTCCATTTCTCAAGATCATTTCAAGTTCCATACCTGTCTCCCCATGCTCTTGTGTTTCTTTTTGCCCTGACAAGGCTGGTAGATTCAGAAAGTACTCGGCATTCTACTGTCCAAGTCATTAATAAGAATACTGATTAATATGAGACATAGGATATTGATGAGCCCTTCCTGATATATTCCTCTGTTCTGATATTTGGCCAATTACACATATTCTTTGAAAATTTTTTTCTGACCAATTCTATATCCACCAGGCAGTAGGCTCCTTTAGACCACTTCTCCTCATTTGACTTAAGAGAACATTACATGAATACAGTGTAAGAGACTTTAGTCAAGGTCTATAATATCTACTGCTTCTCTCCTAACCACCTGACCTGTAACACTGCCTTACAAGGAAATTAAATGTGTTTGCCATTATTTGCCCTTGAGAAATCTGTTTACACGGTAAGTGATCTTGCTAACTGGCAGGGTCATATGAGATGTCTATCCAATTATTCCTTGTTATATTTAAGCCAAAAAGACTGGTCTTTAATTACCCAGCTCATCCTTTCCCTACCCTCTCCTGAAGTACTATATTTGCTTTTCCCCAGATACCACTTTCTTCCCTACACCAATTCTTTAAATGCCCTAGGATTAATCTCATCAGGTCCAGCTTCCCTGAAAATATTTAAGAACTACACTTAGAGCTAGAAATCTTCTGTACCAATTTCTTCATTGACTTAAGTCCCTCAGTGCAGAAGGCAGTTCTCTTAAGCAGCTACAAAAGTTTTCAAAACACGTAAATCCTAAAAGAAAACAGAAAGTGACAGTTACTTGGCTTAAGAAAATTTACTTCCTATTCAGCAGGCATTAAGATCAATATAAGTAGTGATTTCTAACAATAAAAATAATTTACAATTTCCAAGCAATTGAAAGCATAACTGTGCACCTGGGTCTCAGGATCTTTTAAAAGTCCATCTCTAACCTTCCCTCCCACCATTTATTTCAGCTTTATTGTTCCATTTTTGGAACCTAGATCATAATAGTAAAGCTTTCTGCTTTACATCCAGAAAATGAGAAAAGGGAGCAAAGAGAAACCTGAGAGGCAACACAGCACACAGAGGGCAGTTGAGTTAAGTCAAGTGACTGTGGTCTTATTTTTCACTACCCTGCTGCAGTAGGACCTGAGCAAGCCACTTCAATGACTTTGAAACATTAATTCCTTTCCAGCTCTCTCACAGACTCACAGAATGGTTGGGGTTGGAAGGGGGGGAGGGGGTCATCCTGATGTCTCTGGAGGTCATCTTGTCCACCCCCCCACTCAAACAGGATCACCTAGAGCAGTTTACCCATGACTATGTCTAGAAAGCTTTTCAGTATCCCCATGGAGACTGTACAACCCCTCTGGGCAATCTGTGCTAGTGCTTTATCACCCTCATAGAAAAAATGTGTTTATTAATGTTCTAATGGAGCTCCAGTGTTTCAGTTTGTGCCCACTGCCTCTTGTACTGTAACTGGGCACCACCGGGTAGAACCTGGCTCCATCATCTTTGTACCTGCCCTTCAGGTATTCAGACACATTCATGAAATTCCCCTTCACCCACCCCACCTTCTTTCTCCAGGAAGAAGAATCCCCGCTCTCTCATTCTGTCCTCATAGGAGATATGCTCCAGTCCCTTAACCATCTTGGTAGCCCTTTGCCAGATGGATTCTCTCCAGTATTCCTTAACTTTCTTGTAATGGGGAACCCAGAACTGGTCACAGAACTCCAGGTGTGGCCTCAGTAGTACCGCCGAGTAGTGGGGAAGGATCACCTCCATAGACCTGCTGGCACTACTCCTTCTGGTGCAGCCCAGGACACCATTAGCCTTCTTTGCTGCAACAGCACGTTGCTGGCTCATATTGAAATCAGCATCCACCAAGATGCCCAGGGCCTTTTCTGCAAACATACTTTCCAGCCCACTGGCCCCCAGCACGTACTCATGTATGGGCTTATTCTGCCCCATGTACAGAGCTTAGCACTGCTCCTTGTTGAACTTCATGAGGTTTCTCTCAGCCAATTTCTCCAGCCTGCTGAGATCCCTCTGGATGGCAGCACTATCTCTGCCATATCAGCCACTTCTCCCAGTTCTCATTCTGTTCCCGGTTTCGTCTATTCAGAGCATATGTTCTTAGAAAAGGGAAAGTTTTTCCTCTCCCTGTATGCTTGGATAAATGCAAATACTTTGTATATCTAGTACATACCTAATACATTATGTTCTGTGAAACACTAGACCAATGGTGAAAAGAAATCTAGGAATATGAGCTAAGAGGTGACTGATTTAGATATATGTCAATTGACAGCTGAACCCACGTTTCATGTTGGGTGGAGTCACCTGATCCTCATGAAGAGGACACAGTCTGAAAAATCTGTCCTTAGCGCACAGTATAAGACTCCCCTGGCAATATAGATGTCAAGACCAGATTAACTCTTTATCACATTCAGATGTTCTATGAATAAGCCCCTGCTGATTCCCAGTGGCACGCCTCCTCAAAAACAAACAAACAAAACAAAACAAACCCCAAAAATTAATCCTTAGGACAACCTCTGTACATGCCTGTTACCTGAATGTAGAACATTTGTAACTTTCAAGTTACTCGGTGATTGCTGGGCAATGCAATGGTGTAACACAGCAGAGAGGACCTACGATAACATGATAGGTCTTCAGACGGTTTCTTCAAAATATGACACAGGTTTAAATTTCAATTCTTCAGGGTATACAGCTGAACTAACAGGCAATAATATATCAACTGGTACTTAGTTGACTGCTATTTTTATTTTCTTCTTTTATTCTTTTTGAGAATTCGCTTTTACTATATGGTTTCCTAGAAAGATGCATTTCATGTGTACCTACAGATGGCTGTTTCCCACCTTGAAAATACTATTTCTAGGGGCCAAAGTAATTAAGTGGCAATTAGGAGAAACTCGGGTTTTGTCCTAGAAATGTATCAATAACTCATTACGAAAACTTCTGCCCTTCACGCTCTTAACTGAGCAAATAGCTGAGATGGAATGGGAAAGAATCAATTCCTTCCTGCATGAACTTTCCTTAGATGTACAGTTCATTGCAGCATAAATATCAAGGCAAGAGTTTAAACCAGGTTCTGGACTTCACTCTGATACCACCAATTCCAATTCTTGTCTTTATGTTTCATTGACTACTAACATTAGTATATCTTGCTATGGTTGTGTGCAATTTTGAACCTTACCATGAGAGCTCGCTTAGTATAGAGTCTTGTTCCATGTCTAAGGAAGGGTATGAACCAAACTCCCTCCTTCTCTTTTCCCGTGTAAAAACAAATCTGTTCTAGAAGGAATAAGCCTCACTAGAACAACAAAGCAAATTTCTGACAGACTATCACCTTCTCTAATTACTGTAGTTACTGGTTACTGGATTACACATGGTCACTATGATACAGAATTAATTCTTGGCAAGCATCTGCTACCAAATATCCAGAGATGGAGATGTTTCCTTGAGGGAGCTACACAGTATTATACCTCTGCTCTTGTTATTCCCATATTATTTCATTGTTCACAGCACTTCTACAGGTGCCAGAGCAAATGACTTAGCCCTTAGACAATGACTGTTGATTGATTACAAAATCATTACTCTGAGCCTTTTTTTTGCCAAAGATGCTGTCGTTTGAATATCAATTTTCAGCTTAGGTCAGCTTAAAGGTGCTTAAACAATTATATTCAGTTGATCCTAATGGAAACAATCCTGAAGTATCTGCATTAAGGACGTCATGATATCAGAAAGTAAACACCAAACCACAGAAAAACAATACAGCTTTTACAATTAATTACACTAAATTGCCTGAGCCAGCAAAAGGGCAAAGTGCCAAAGATCTGAGGCAGTTATCATTCTATCCAGCTGAATGCTGGTATACAATAAGCAGAGACTTACTTGCTTAGAAGTCAAAAAAGAGCAGTGGGTTTTTTGACATACCTGATATATAACAAGTTCTTTAAGAGCACTTACAATAAGGATCATACTGTTTAACAGCTAAGACAAAAAAAAAACAAAACCAAAAAACAAAACACCCAAAACCCCCAATGTAAATTAAGTATCAATTCTGTTTTCAAAGGTGCAATCCTTTTTTAGGCAAAGGCATTGTATTAGGCAAAACCTAATCTGTCCAACATAAAATACTCCACTTGACCTTCAAGCATCCCTCCAAAGCAGAACATTTAATTTTTGATCTTTTGAAAGGATGTGCTGGTTTGGCTGAGAAAGAGTTAATTCTTGTCATTGTAGCACCTGTAGTAGCCGGGGACCTTTCCAGCTTCCCATGCCAAAACCAGCACAAAGGAACACAAAAGAAACCAACACTCCCCTTCAACTAATCACTAAAATGAAAGACAACCTCATTTTTTCTAACTTCCTTTTTCCAGATGTAGGGCACTCACCTCTTATCACAGGATCCAACCCCCATACCCTCATCTCTACAAATGTATAGGAAAGACACTTTGCAATTGGGATTATTAATGTTTGTTGAGGTTATTATAGATTGCATAAATAATATAACAAAGATTTTCTGTTGCAAAATGTAGAATGAGTTACCTCAGCCCTCTGGTGACATGTTCTCCTCACTTGACTCTACCACTCCAGTGGATGGATGCATATTTCTTACCAGGAGAATAGTTCCCTGAGAGACCAGCAATGCCCCACCTAAAAATTCTGCAAAACACCTGTCATTATGACTTTCTTCAAAGAAAGGTGGAATACCACAAGCTTGGCATGGAACAGGAATTTGAATCAAAGTCTTCAACTCCTGAACTAACTTTTCTCACTACCAGTTTAAAAATATTCCAATTTAATGCAGCCTAGGCTATGAAGCAAATCAGTGGCAGAGTAGCATACCTACTCAAGGCTGTATCCAACCATTTTCTGCTACAAAAATTCTGCAGTGCTACTTATGTAACATGCTATAAAATCCTTGCCGAAGTATCTGCATGCTATTTAACAAAATATCTTCAAGAGGAAGTAAACAGTGAACAAAAATTGCTGTTGAGCATAACAGATCTCAACCCAAAGACTACAGGTGTTATAAGAGGTGAAACACGAGTTTCTGTTACTCATCAGCTACAGACTAAGGCTGGTTGGGAAAGACAAATCTTTGTTTACGGTAAAGAGAGCAGAGCAAATCAGTAAACAGAGTAATAAATAGCTTGCCTGCATATTTTGGGCAATACCTTGCCCAGGCAAAAGCCATGCACATCCTTCACATCAAAGACATAAAAGAGGGACGAAAACACAAAGATAATTTTGTCCTCAAAGTGAACTGTAACACCATACTCACTGGAGCTTGTTCCTCACTGATACACACTCCTCCTACTTCTGCAGACAGAACTAAACAATAGGTAAAAACTATTGATCCATGTTATTAAAGTTCTGTTTTTACAGTCTAAGCTATTAACTCACTGGTAATTAATTACTTCCTATAAGCTTAATTACAACCAGTTAAAGAAATGTTGTGCAAGTCTGTAAACAAAGCTTGGTCAATTTGACGTAATGGGTAGCTGGAACTAAATGAGATTTCTGCTCAACTATATTCATATGCAGCCTGCTCAACCTGTTCGATATTACAGCATGAGGTTCCAGAGGAACCCTGAAAATTAACTGTGGAATTGTTACCCATAACAATCTGTAAATTTGTACTTGTTTAGACTGGCAGAGCAAACAACATTCTTACAACAGACTTCTTACAGAAACTTGCAGCAGCTATGTGATCAGTTCAGGGGACTGCCCTAGAAACACTTCCTCAAATAAAATAGAAAATCCTGGGCTCACTTAAGGTGAAGTTTCACTCCAGATTACCAGAAGGTGACACCGATTATAAAGAAACCAGATGACATCAAATCTTTTCTTAAATTTATAAGAGGAGGGAAAGCGATGGGCATCTGTTAGGAAACAATTTGGGGTTTGCAATGGAAACTAGTCTTTATGGAAGCACATTTCCTTCACCTTCCTGCTGTCTGAGATCCAACTCTAACACTCCAGAGCTCCCTACCCATCTGAATTTTCAAAGAAAATCTAAAGGAAGGAAACAATACTAAAAGTGTAAGAATAGTTTTCCTGAAGTACTCACACAATAATCAGCATTATATTGTCCCTGCATTTCTGAAGGTTCCCTGGCAGATGTCTCCTTCTCACACAGTTCTTTGACTGTACATTTGATTACACTCATTACCTATTCAAGGTATAATTCAGCAAAGGCTACAAGCTTATCAGTACCTACTGAGAGGCCAATTGTACTCTCACAGACATGACACCTCATGTTCCAGTCTTCTCCTTCATTGGCTATTCCCTTCTCTATTCACTCTACCACTTCTCTGAGTTCTCTTGACCCACACTGTTTATTACTGTTTGCTACTTGCTTTGTTCTCTTTATTAGAGATTAAAATACTGCTCTCCCAATGGCCCAGTTTGAGTCCACATGTACCATTTTAACTTTCCCTTTGGACAAATTTAATATGCTTTAAAATCATGTTACAAAATAGATCTTCCAATGTAACCTACATATCTACTTTCTGGCACAAAAATGCAGTTTCAGTCTTCCTCAAATCCACACACATCTGTGAGCAATTCAGTTAAATAGAATGAATTTCAGTTTGAGAACTGCCATCACAGTTCTTTGTTAATCCCAGTGTAAACTCCTAAGTAGTCAGTCTGTCCAGTAAGATGTGTACTGGTCCAAGAGTTCCTTCTCAACACTAAGACAGCTACAGGCACTGTTGCTTGAAAAAGCACACAGTATAAATTGAATGCTGATTAGTTTCCATTTATCAAATCAGTTTTCTTCCCCTAGAATGTAGACAGTACACTCCTGAGGAATTATTCCATTTATGGTAGTCTAACAATATCCAGTTCTGGCCTTTGTGGTGCGATACTTTAAGTCAATGTGGCAGCATTGTTTCAACATTTTCAGAATCACATGTTTCCCATTAATCAATAAGTCAACGGATTACTAATACATTTTTTATGTTGAGCAAACATTAATGCCTCTATTACAATGAAACCAAATACTTGGCTATTTGTTTAAGAACCTACCCATAAGTGCTGAAGCCAATGCAGGCCAGTACCAAAGAGAGATGATCACAAAGAAAGCAAGAGAGTGGGAAGGTAATATGCACAGCACGTCTTGACCTTATGCATTCCCCCATAACCTGCTCCAAAGGCACTCATTTTATTCTAAGTTAAGATTGTGCTGCAACAGTTCAGAACAGAGCATCTGACTAACAGGGCTTCCAGAGCAGAGGGAGTCTGGCGGGGCAGTTAGCTTAAGTTTCCTCCCAGGAGAACTGAATTGTTCCAATGGTTCCTTCAGACAGAAAAATACCACCTCAAAATTATTATCTTAGGTTCGCCTAAGATTGCACCATCAAATGCCCTGCACTGAAGGTGCTTGTTGATGTCACTCTGCTTGCCAGAACTAAGTTCCCAGGAATATAAAAAAGCTGCTACTTTTTGTGATTTTAAATCTTACTAATCGACCCAACAATTGAGTCTTTAGATGTTGTGCTGGTTTTGGCTGGGAGAGTTAATTTTCTTCACTGTAGCTGGTAAAGTGCCGATGGCACATTGATGTTTTAGTTGTTGTTAAATAGTGGCTCAGTGTCACTGAGTTGTACCTATAGTAGTTGCGGACCTTTCTAGCTTCCCATGCTCTGCCATGTGGGCAGAGGCCAGGAGAGGCGGGACCACAGCCAAGACAGCTGACCCTAACTGGCCAATGGGATATCCCATACCATGTGACGCCATGACCAGTATATTAACAGGGCAGTTGGCACATAGGGTGTGGTTGTGGCTTGGGGACGTGTGGCGTCGGGTCAGTGGGGCAGCTGCATCACGTGCTGTTGGTTCTGGTTGTTCATGCCGCCTTCCCCCTGCCCCGGGTTTCGCCTCTCTCTCGTTATTTTCCTTTCCATTGCATTATTATTGCTGTTGTTGTCATTATGGTTTTATTTTAATTATCAAACTCTTCTTATCTCAACCCATGAGCTTTCTCACTTTTACCCTTCTGATTCTCTCCCCCATCCCGCCGGTGGGGGAGAGAGCAAGTGGCTGGGTGGGGCTGATTTGCCGGCTAAACCACAATAGATGTTAAACTACTTTTCCACAGATAATCACTCAGTTTTGTTTTGAGTCTTGGCACATTTCCTCAAACTCACCTTTGCTGACAAGTTATTACAACTACATAGTAGCAGAAGTTTTTCAAACAGTACATTTCTAACTGTCTTCTTGTTTACACACTGTGAGAACATTTTTAAGGTTATTTTTCAATTGTTAAGATCTACTGTTTCATGTGTCTCATCACCACAACCTTAAAAAGTCAGACAGCCTTCATGAGTCCCTTTGGAACTTTGTCTTTTATCATCAAAAGCACATGCTGCTTTATATACATATGTATTAAATTTTTCATTTTATCCCTGAAAGTTTGTAATTGTCAGCACTGCAAATTCAGAAGTGGCTTGCAAAACAGTATCATAGTCTTATTTTTGAAACTACAGCAAGCATTTCATAGAGCACTGTGCATACAAATAGGTGGGATGAATGCAATAGCGCTACACTGATAAATAAAGGTAATTCAGAATCTAAGCCTTCTGCTCATTGTGCTTAAAGACTCACCTGCACATAAGTCTACCTAGACACACCCTCCTTCATTCAGGTACCTTGCTTTTTGCTAAGAAAACACAGACAATATAAAGAGAAAGGAAGGAACAGATTTTCTGGTATGTCTATACATCTAACTTCAATTTAGTGTACAGAAATCTACATTAGTTTAAAGCAAACCAGTTCACGCAGGAAAGCAGTATAGCTGTAGCAAGATGGTAATGAAGGATGAATTAGCTCAGTTTTTTAATGCAGTAGTCCAGAAGTCTTTACTTATGGTACCCAGCTAAGCTCTTTAAAAAGTTAGCTTGGATACATTTTACAATATACATGTTTTGCTGGTATCTCTGTTGTCAGTTATTTCTGAAACCTACAGAGAAAAACTGAGATTTAATAAGCAGTATATACAGGATATTTTTTCCATTACCATAAGATCTTTCATTCCAAAGGACCATTTATATTAATTCTCATGTAAAAATGGCCCAAAAAGCAAACCATATTAACATGACCCTAGTAACTATACAACATTAAACACTGAAAGATTTCTGCCTCCTTAGTATCATGGCAACATCTACCCTTAAAAGTCTTTGTCACCTTTTGTTAAAGATACAGGGCAGAAAAGGAGAACATTCAAAGCCTTGAAAATGTGAAGGACTAAATGAAGCTTTCTTTTTTAAAAACACCATTTATTTCCATTCCTTTTAGCTAAAGGACATGGGGAGGGAAAAAATCTTTTAGACAGCACTAACTGTTCTTTAATATATTACAGTTCAGACATGTTGAAGTTTGGTTCTGCTTCTTTGAAAATAACTTGGGTACACACAGAAGGAGAATGAGAACTACTGGAAAAACAGAGAACACCATTTCTGGTGCCTGCATATTCAAATTCCCTCTAGGAGAAATTCAGGGGAAGCACAGGATGGTGTTAGCTACTCCAAAATCTGACAAAATTATACCTGCTTTAGGTTTAAGACAGGAGTTTTGTCTGACTTTTAATTTGTAGGGTCAGAGAAGTGTTGACAAGAAACAATCTTTGTTAGGTAGCTTCAGCTTGTTTGCCTTTTTTTTTTTCTTTTTTTTTTTTTTTAAAGGTAGATTAACATAAGACAGAGGCAGAAGGAGTCATATGAGAGATGCATAGCCACTACATAAGTCAATGTAATAATCAGGCTACAACTGAGACCAACAAGATTAACTATGCTAAGATCTTAGATCAAGATCATGGTGTTGCAAGGTCAAAAGGAATTGGTCAGAAGATTTGGGGATTCCAAGAGATAATGAGAGCATTGGCCATAAGTGCAGATGTCTATCCATCTGGCATCAAGCTGGAACTCTCCCTGAGTGCTAGCCAAATGCAAGACTTCATTCCTCTATTTGGCTCACCACGCAAGCTGAAATTTTGACACACCCGTTTGGTGTACAATTTCTCTGGAGTCTTATGTCTTAGGCATTTTTATGTGAACTATCCCAGTGTAACAATAACAATTGCCAACTTGTATAAACTAGCTTGCACAACAACTTAGAGATCTTTATCCAACCAACTAATTAAGTCTAATGTGCCGGAAACACCCTGCTCTGCACTACATTTCTCTCCACTTCTGCAGATATCTGCAACTGAAATATCATTTCAGGTTGATATTACATAGAATATTAAGTACAGGACAAGTAATAAAAAAAAAAGGTAGGATGCCAGGTCCAGCTGAAATAAACAGTAACAATCAAGCCCAAATAACCATGAGTGATCTCTTAGTGGAAAGGAGGGTGTGTGAAAGACATTAATCCCATGACAGAAATAGCAACTCTGAGAAGTATCAGAAAAGGATAGCTGCAAAAGAACATCGTTAGATGTGTTTTCTTCAATTTTGGTAGCTTGATTTCTCTCTCCATTAAAGCTCCTTACACACTTCTCCAGGAATTGAGGTGTTAAGCCAGTTGCCAGCTTCTGGAATTTTATTTTAATTCCTAAATTTTTATTGCTGAATCAGCCAGATTTAGTTTTCTCTGCTTTAAAGTCCATGAACATGAAAGTAATGCTTGTACAGGTATTTGCTAAACACCTCACTAAAAGTAGCACAGCAAGGAGCTGAAAAATGAAGTGTAATCTGTACATGTCTGTCACACAAAACTTGTACTGAAGGTAACTACACAGTTGTAAAGTTAAAGGCTTAAAAGTTAGAAAGGAAACTAGTAAAATTATTGTCAAATGCTTAGAAAAATATGGGAATTAGGGTCTTTTTTCAATCTTATTCAGCTCCTGTACATATTTATTTTACAGATATTTTACAGAATTCATTTCTTCCAGCTGTCCATTAGCCACACATCAGGTCACAGCACTTCAATCTACAGGAAAAATAATTGGCCCACATTCACTCCTCTAATGTTAAGCATGTACAAAATAACAGTGCCTGCCCAATCAGGGAGATGGGTGACAGAGTGGAGTGGAAAGGAGAGATGGAAGAGGGGGAGAGAAGACATTCTGCGAGAGCAGTTTTAGGCTCTTATTCCTGGTCATGTTCATATCCTCAACTTTATTTTGTCATTTCTGCATCCTAGACTCCAAATCCCAGTCCCATTTTTTTACTGAGCTACTCACTCTGTCCAAAAGCAAGAGTTCCACAGCTTTTCTCCCTTTCCTGATTCTGATTATACTAATCCCATTCCAAGTCAGACAGTTCTTGTCCAGCCAGTCTTATGGCTCCTCATCATTAGTTGTCCCACAGTTTGGCTCCTCACCCATTCAGATGATGCAATCGGTCTTCAACACACAAATATGAACATTTACCTTTCAAGAAATCTTTTTTTTTTTTTTTGCCATTATCATTTACAGAACTTCATAGGGAAGGGATGTGTTGTCAGTATCAACACAGCTTCAAACTCCTCACTACCTTTTGAAAAATGCTGTGTTTCTCCTTTGGTATAATTGCATGTCTTGGGAAACAAAACAAAGACGATGGGGTTACCTGTAGAGGAGTGACCCATGCCACACAACACTTTGCAGATCAGGATCCTAGACTCTAAGCAGACAGATGTGCTATGCAAGAAGTACTTAAATAAAGGGAGTAAGCAACAGACATGCTACAGTTGCCTGTAATTTTTATGCAAATACCTGCAAGTTCATTCAATGGCTGTCTCTCTTCCTCTTCAGGAAAAGAACAGTCTCAGAGCAGTCACTGAAATGGTTTAGTCCAGTTTCAGGTTTGAACTGACAGCAGCGTTCAAAAACAAAAACCTGCAGTGCTTTCATATCCACATATTCAGTTTAAAAACTCTATCATAGATACCACCATCTCCTTTCCCTTCTGAGCAATATCCGAAAACTGTCCATCAGCCACCATCTCTTCTGACTCAGACCAACATAGCTGAAAGATGGTTGCTCAGAGCATCATATTTCAGACAGCAGTTGGCAAACCTCTAGGAAGAAAGATCTGTTATTTTGGTGAGACTGCAGTTCACAAAGCTAGAGTGGCACCAAGTGGCGAGTGGCTGAATTTGGGTCTCATTATGTGGGTTTTTTCCCACCACGCTGGAAGCCACACTTGACATATTATGAGTCAAAATAAAATGGCTTGGCAGCTCAGTTTTATTAAGGAGCCCAGATTTATTAGAAATCCTACTTAATCCACACACATATGCATAAGCTAAAAAAGAGTAGAGCTTCCCACAGAGTACTCTTAAATGACTAAAGTTCAAAATTACTAAGATGACAAAAAGCATACGAAGTCGGTAATGAACAGGAAGTGAACAAAGGTATCCTAATTTTCATAATCAGGTACAACCACAAATAACATTTATGAGACTTTTAACATTCAAAGCTACTCAGTCCTCCATGCTGGAGCCATTATACCTCTTGCCACATTCTAAAAAGAGCACCTTTGTATTTATTGGCCTCCTTTCTAGCATCTGTGACATGTGTACCACCCCCCACCCTTAAAATGACTTGCACATTGTCGCTTCTCTTAGAGGCTCAGAAACAAATAGAAAACAAACAAAAAAGGACAAAAAAAAAAAAAGACAAAAAACCAAACCAAGAACACTGTGTATCTTCAAAGACCATGTCAGGAAAAGGATTCTCCCCTGTGGTTAGCTGTAAAAACCAAACACATCCCACTTTTTCTCTCCACAATACACCAAGCTTCTAATCAAACCTGGAGGAACAGAACAGGAAAAGAAGAGGAAGACAGATGAGTATTTCTGTGACTAACAGTTAAAAAGAAAAAACAAACAAACCACCACCATCCACAAATCACACAGTCACACATGTACACACCCCCTTCCCGTGCTGTGATTTGCAATAAAAAAACCCTACAGCTATTTCAAGGGCACCAGTGCATTATTTCCATAGAAAATGAGATTGTTTTCATAGTGCACTTGTACTGGCTAACACCTGTAAGGGACTAGAAACTTGTCTCAACATTGTCAGCAGACACCACCACGGCAACTGAGGAAGTTCTACCCAACAGGAACATATATATATCTATACCTTGTTGTCTCGGAGCACATAGGCCCAGTCCTCTGCACATGCGCCTGGCCCCAGGGACATCTTACAACATATGGGGGCGGGGGGGGGGGGGGCTTGGATGGACCCTCTGTAACCGTCGAGCACCCTCTAGTGACGATACTGCGCATGCGCCCCCTAGCGAGTGGGAGATGTGGCCATGCAAACCAGCTCATGGACTATGCAACAGGACAATGCTATAAAAGGTGGAACCAGCGGAGACCAGCTGGAATGTTCCCCCACCGAACTGGAGATACATCAGACTGTTGGGACACTGCAGATCTGTGTTGGTAGCTATTGCAACTCTCTCTTTTTCCTTTTTTTCCCTCTTTCTCTCCTTTTCTCTTGCATACTTGTTGTTGGCCAAATAAAGTGACTTGGCACTTGACTCCGTTTTGAGTCTTAATTCTGTTCCTGAGAACACAACAAACCTGGTCGTGATAAAACATCCAACTGAACATCACTCCGAAGTTAAGCCCAGCCACCCCTAGCCACCCAGAATTATCTGAGGTTGGTTAGAAAGCAAGGGGGTTTAACTTCTGCCAAATTGTGCAGCCCAACAGTGGATCATGGCAACATTTAACAGGAGCTACTTTTTACCCAGGCAGCTGACAAAAGTGCTTGCTCACATGGAACAAAGTATTTGATGTTAAATATTTGTTGGTTACTTTGGCCCATTTTTTCCAGCAGTGAAAGGCAACTTCACCTTTTGCCTTGTGTAACTGATACGTCGAGAATAGAAAAGTCGTTATTGTAGGAACAGTAATTAAAACCAAAACTGACTGAATATCCACATGAATCTGAAAAAATATAGCTGTGATTACTATCACAATCAGATCCTTAAAAAGAGATGAATAGGAGATGCCTTTGGAGGTATGTATAATCAAAAATCCACACACAAGGTCAGTTATACAGTTTACAAATTATTTCAATATGTACAGAAAAATAAGTTCATAGAATCACAGAATGGTTTGGGTTGGAAGGTCTGGAGAAGTGAGGAACTGAAAAATGGAGACTTATTAAAGCAGGTCTTTGTTGTATGCAATGCCTCACGGTAATGATGGGCAGGTTTATAACACACCGATAATGTAAAGATGACAGACCGTGACTGCAGCTGGGATGAGACTTCACTTAAGTAATCTGAAAAACAGCAGAAGCTCAGAGGTTCAAGCAGCCATAAAAGTCCCTGAAGCTTCTGACCCCTTTAGTTGCGTAAGCTGTTAGCGACAAAATTGCGTCCCAGCATCATTAGGTTTTTTGGCTTCCAGGTAGCCAAGCTCAATCTTTACTTCAAAAGTGAGATGATGCAAAATCTGAGCTATGAAAATTTTTATTATGCAAAACCACTAGGTTTTATTTAAGTTTATATTCAAGGTTAGGTTGTTACATTCTGTGTATGAACGTCCCAACTGCAAATTAATGTTTTGTCCATAAGCTCTACTTTCTTTCCTACTTTTAATAGACAGCAGCAATTCTGATCTACACATTAATATCAACTGATTTCCAATTCCAAAACAAGTGAAATGATCTTTGTATCATTTCCCATTGAGATGTAATTAATGGATATTTGCAAGCCCCTTGGAGATCCTCCAATAAGGGGGGGAGGTTTGTTTGTTTTGGGTTTTTGTGGGATTTTTTTGTTTTGGTGTTTTGGGGTTGGGTTTTTTTTTGGTTTGGGGTTTTTTTTCCCCCCAAGCGCTGTGCAATATTTACAGCCTGTATTTCAGAAAGTGTTACACAGTTAATTTGTGAGATCACATACCTCACTTCAGTCTCTCATGCTTAAACCCAAGCTTCCTCAAGACTAGTCGCACCCGAGGCACCACTACCTTCACTTTCTGTCCCAGACTGAACAGCTTCCTCTGCCCAAACTCAAACCTTTCTAAAAGCTAGAGAAGTAAGACTGTGGCGGCTGTGCTAAGGCCTATTGCTTCATCGCTTCCCTGTCTCCACCAACTCCAGCCATTTGTCCAATTTCACTACTGAGAAGAGTTTTATACTCAAATTATAAAAGATTTGTGAGCTTCATAGTGTATTTGTACCAAGCACAACAGGATCCCAATCTAAGGAGCCATGCTTCCTACTAATTGCTATTTATTATGTGAACTTTGAAAGTAACAAGGTAATAGGACTGCATCATCTGCAAAGTCATAGATGCCCTAGTTGCTTCTATTTTGATCTTTATGAGGGGAAAAAAACACAAAACAATATCCCAGTGTTCGATGAGGTCAGTATACAGTCATTTTATGAACTATACAAGGACATCTATGTTTCCTTGGAGAAGTGGAAACTCATATAATATTTTACAACAGCACTCATCTCCTTGGAGATATGGCCAGTGGTAGCAAGTGTTTGAGAATAAAAAAATATTACCTACCAATTTACTGTAAATGAGAAGTTGCAAGTCATGCTTTATTTTGAATTCTCTCATAAATGAGTGTTTATCCTGGGATCAGTAGATATGGACGAATGTCAGGCTAAAGCACCAACTGCTTTCTTGAAAGAATTATCTGAAATCAGATATTCGTTCTTGGATGAAACCTAAATTGCAGAGGGAAAGTTTAACCATGTAAGGAGAAAATCCATAGATTAGCTACCACACACTAGAGTTAGCAGAACTAAATTGTCTTTATCACTTCCTCTTTTACTTGAGCTTCTAATAGAATGCTTTGTCTAAATATCAAAATATAGTGTCATTAATACCCTCCGATGCAGATTTCTTGATAATTAGGCTTTAATGATAACAAGGTGCTGGCATTTGGATTGCTTAGCAGATAAAACTTGTGTTTGCTCAAGAGACCCCAAGTCAAGTTCCCCCTTTTGCACTAAGGCAGAAAAAAATCTACTGAAAATAGCTCAGTGAGTTTAGCAGCATTTTCAACTGCAGCTGGTAATATTGACTTGAGAAAACAGTAATTCTCATGAAGACTGATATATACTTCATAGTCTTCAATGATGACTCTCTTTCAGGTCAGGCATATTTATTTTGCCATGTTTTTATCTACCTGCTATGTTCCTCAATTCACATTTTATGGTTCTCAGAATTGAGAGTGAACACCACAGAGGAATTAACAACTGCATTCCAAGACACTGTTTATTATCAAGAAAGACACTCCAGTGTTACATGTGCTATACATATCACACCATTTGCATCTCCTTTAGTTATTAATTGCTTTTAAAAAAAAATAGATGCTTTGCCAATCTGATGGTAACCACTTTTCATAGAGATACACAGTGCAAACAGTGTAGGAGAGTAGAGCAGAAGGGCTCATTTCAGTCACTGTTGTCATATGTGACCATGCTTGGTTTTATTTAATTTGCTTTCAGAAAGCATTACAACTGGCTGAAATATCTGAAAGGCCATTAATTATCCTTCTTGAAAGAAAAGATTTATAAGGAGTTTCTCATAAAAGTCCTTCTACTTCTAGTTCTGTCTAATCACTTGCTACTTGTCTGCAAATGCATTTGGTCTCATACATAGTAATAATGACAGAGGTTTTTCTGCCAGTCAAACTTAACATTCAAGCTTCAGTTGATTATTATGAGTAATTTACAATTTCCTCCATAATTAAGGCTACAACTTTGTTCCCATTAGAAAGTTCAATTTTGACCTCCCTCTCGCATCTATTAATGAAGGAGAACTTAAGTGACACATGAGAATCGTGGCAGAAGAATCTTCCTTCCTGTTCAAAGTAAATTGAAGGAGGAAATTCCAATTTATGGCAATGCATTATAGATATTGCCAGCTGTCAGTTATCTGTCACTTTATTGGAGGGAGAGAAGGAGGGAGAAGAAAGCAATATAACTTTACTGGACTCAAAGCATGTCCTCATGCACAGAACTGAAGCTGAGACAACAGAAGGCTGATTTTAAATATAATTGACAGTCCTTTACTAAGATCAGGATGGACTATAGGCTCAGAAATAATAGGCAACAAACAAGCACTATAGCTATCTTCCCCTTACTTTTGCCTCATTAAAACAAACTGCCTTCTTCACAGGCACAGAAATCCAAACACGATGAGTAAGATGACCCAAAGAAAAGCAGAAAATTTTCCTAACACAGCAGAATTTATTTGGATGAGCTGAATGTAGTCCAATGATAACTGATTTATAATGTTCCAGTGTTAGAAGTACTCAGTGGATTTCTAAAAATTCTTCTTTGGGCAGTCTCTAATGGAGAAAGAAGGAAGGTGATAAGATGTAGTTTAATGGATTTATCTACTGAAAATCTAATGCACAGGGACAATGTTTTGTTACCCAGAGTCCAATTTTAAAAGTTATTAAGATTTTAATAGGCTCCCTAGATCGGTATGTTGACTCTGACAACCTAATTTAGGCTCCCTGGCAGTTTCAGAGATGCTGCATTAACTGTTGGAGCTGGCAAGTTTAAATAAAGTCCCTACTTCAGAACAGCCACAAACCAAAATAAACTCTTCATAGCTGAGGTGAAAGGATTTGAAAACAACTGAAGAACATGAATAGGCAATATAGAGCCAGGACCCATAATGAATTTCTAAATAGACCTGTATTTGTTGTGCAGGACAGAAGGCACCAAGGAATAACCTTTGTGAACAACTTAAGGAAAAAACAATTCTTTGTTTTTCTTGCTGCATGCAAACACACTGAGCAGTAGCAGGAGGACTGAAATACAGCTTCAGGAAGCTGTAGATTAAGAAATTCATTTTTAGAAAAAACCTCTGTTTCACTCCAGAACCTGTGGCTACTCAAAAAAAATCACAATAATTTTTCAGTCAGAATCCATGAATAAAAGTTTTGATTATTGAAATGACTCCCATGCTACTTTTATTTTTCAATGGTGAGAAAAAAAAAAAAAAGAAAAATTACTTTCTGTTTATTGGTTTTATTGTCTGATGTTTTTCCTCTACATCATTTGTTTTTATCTTGTCAGGAACAAAATAAAAAGGAAGAAAGTGAAACAAAATCTTGGTATCAACACTTCAAAGGCAGCATACTTAATTCCAGTACACTTTTTTTTTTTAATGAGGGATTATATAAGCTTGTAACTAGTAACCGATGTTTTTCCTCAGCTGCTAAAAAAGAAAAACATTTAAGAGTAGCACTAATTACAACAGAAACTTAAGACTACTCACTTGCTGAGGATAGTTTATTCACTGAGTAAAGATCTTTCTAAGCACCTGAGAGCAGCATAAGCATTTCTAGCAGAAGCTTTGGAAAATAAAAGAAATTGCCAGAACACTTGTCCACTAACATTTTTTTGTATCAGCCGCTGCGAGTTTTTCCATTAAGAACGTTTTGGCAGTTCTAGAAAGACAGAAGATGTGCCAATTCAAAGTCATCATTAGATATTTGTACTTAGAATTATCTATCTGAATCTACACTTTGAACCTTATTTTTAAGTGCTTGGTACTTCCCCCAGACAGAACACTTTACATTCTCTGAACACATGGAAGCTTGCAGTCGATGCTGCCCAGCAATCTGGGACATTCTTTATTATCCTTTACGCTGCATAGGAGGTTATTAATAGCTAAGGGTGGTTTGAGAGAGATGTGTTTTCAGCAGTGTGAGACAATGAACCTGTTCAACAAATAATTCATGTTAAGGGTTACCAAGTCATTTGAAATAATTCAAGAGCTGTCTTTTTACCTTGAGCACTTTGGTCTAACCCGATATTTACTTGGGTATTCTCTTAGTGTTTATGACTTACTACAAAAACCTCAATTTACATCCTTTCTGTCATTTTCCCCGTTAGTTGCTGCCACTGGGTTCACATCTCCTTTACTGGTTTAAGGGCAACTGCGTCAGGATGTTTGCATGTAAACATTTGTTCACAAATAAAGTGAAGGAACCAGTACTTTTCTTTCCCTGTATGTCTTTGATAATGTCCTGACTCACCAAGGGAAAAGAAAACATGCATGCATCTGTATGATATACCAAAGTCTAAAATGATAATCCGATGTTAATAGTGGAAGCTGATTTATCAAGTTAGATGCACAGTTGTCTTATTCTCCTATTTTAACTTGGTCATAGGCCAGTAGTACCAGTGTGAAGCAGAAGAATTCTTGAAGAAGGCAGTTAAGATACCAAGGTTCTTCCCAAATCCTAACAAAGTTTGACCCAAAGACACAACTCCTATCCCTTCTAAAATTCCACTTAACTCTTTAAACATATGCCCTGCTAACTCTGGATGGTTTTGTCCAGCCAGCATTTCTTGGAAACCTGCTAAGCTTTTGGCCTCAGTGAAATTGTGCTGCTCATTGCTTCTGTAGCAATGCATTGTTTTCTGCTTCAGTCAGAGCATTGTGCTATACGCTTTTTTCTTACAAAACATTTACCTTGTAAGGCAGGCTGAAAGCCGTCACTATATGACACCAGTACTGTCTCAGGGCCTTTGAATTCATACCTTGTTTCCTTATTATTGAATTGGAGTTTTTGTTTTGGGCTGGTTTTTCTTTGCAACATTTCTCTCAATGAAGACACATTGCTGTCATTTTCTTCCTTGAGGCAGGAACAGGTTGACAATTCTAACATTTATATTCTAGATGGCAGAGTTCAGAGGAATGCCTGCCTTATCTACTCCTGCTTTCTTGTCTGTTGGTACTGAGGTTTCCGCCATCTCTCAAAGTTCATCATGCGTATACTGAAATATGAATTCTCCTTATTTCACCACAGCATAAAATAGACACACTTACCTAAGCTGACCCGATTTTTCTATCAAAGACGCTGCATAACATGAAGTCTACTATCAGCATATGGCGGCAGCTGATGAAGCTATGAAACGCAAGAACTCCAGAGCCATCTCCAGCCTGCAGCATGCACTTGCACTAGGTAAGACTGTCTTTCAGTGAAGTGACCCATCAGTGGGACTGCTGCATTTAACAGAGTAAGGAAGGACAGAAGGAAAGATTGGTGTCCTAACAGTGACAGAACAAAGTATTATTCACTCTGCAATACCAAATACAAGGATGCACGGTTTTCTTAAGACCCACAGTGACAATACAGAAGAGTATTTAAATTAGCAGAAGCCAGCTTGTTCAGCAGCAGAGAGGGCCAACTCCATCTTCTCAGGAATAAGGCACATAAAAACAAACCACACTAAAAGCCAAGCATTCATTCATATATTAGCAGTTAGATTCAGTCTCACACACACGTGTCATACGGCACTCCAAAGGCACCCATTATCTCACTGTACTTGCAGTGGTTTGCATCTTCCACTTAATACTCCCCATCCCTCTAAACAGAACTCAGAAATCACCAACAAACTGAAGAGCTCTGTGAAGTCTCTCTGAACAAGGATCACTTTATTAACCTAATCAAAATATCTCCCTTTCCACACTTACAGTTCAACACCACATTTTACCCTCCTCTTTTCAGCACTGAACCACAGCTATGTTCACCTTTGTCAGCTAACCTGAATACACCAAGCCCATTCAACAGCACTGCAGTACTCAGTAATACACTTCCCCCTTCTGCAAGTGCTATGTCACAGGTAATACAGAGAAATCACACATCTAAAACCCTCCAAACAAAAAGATGCAGCAGATGAACAGTGTTAGTATACTACACTTAAACAGTCCTAAACCAGCTTAACAGGGTAAGGGCAGTAAGCTACACCTCAATACTGTTCTCAAGAAGAAAACACACAGACAAGGAAGCACTCCAAGTACTAATGAAAGTTTTTAAACATCATAGTACTGTCATGAAACAGATTAACAAAACTGTCGTCTTAGGAACCCAAGACACCAAATAATTTATTCCACCAATAACGAAATTTTTTTGAAATTGCTATTGCCTGAAACACACACCTGAGTTATTGCTTATTTAAGAAAAAGAACTATCCACATGCACATGACACATCTTCAAAATCTCTTTGTATAAATCAGTGAGAAAGGATGGAAACTTAATATATTTTATCATAATCTGTGTGGAGTAGATATCCCCCAACTGTGGAAATAGTGTGTAGTAAGTGCCAACAGGGAGACTCCATTTCAGGGTGTCACAACATCCATGCATGGCCACAGCTATGGTAAGGCACAAGAGCTTCAGAGGGCTGGCAGGGAGGTGCTGCTGGCAGACACATCTGGACTGGACCATAAGCCTGAGTTAATACTAATGCTCTAGAATTCCCTTTGTGGATTGGTGCATTAAATAAATTCCATAAAAATTAAGTTCAGAATAAAACACCACTACAGAACAGACATTTTGAAGTAACTACTGACTATTCTGCCAACATCACAATAAATCTTTTGAAATACTTACTTTATCAATGTAATTAGTAATCTGTGTCATCATGAAGATTAAAAGAATATAAAGCATTTTACGTATTACATACACAACACACATACATGTAGATCTACTTTCAAATCCCATACAAATCATCTGTCACAATTAAGCTATTCACAGTGAGAAGCTGATATACCTACACACACATACACATCAAGCTAATTATTTTGCACTTTTGTTTTAAACTAAGATAATGGGCACACTGCTGTCAGTGGGCAAATCCTGATCATACATTATATTCCACTTCCTAGCAATTTTGATGAAAACTACAGGTGTAGACAGATTATAATAGCAACATCTAATTGAAATTCATCTCCATTTTGCCTCAGATGGAAGACACGCTGCTTGAGCCCTGAAACATACTCAATTTCATTCAAATTATATGCAGATTTTCAAGCAAAATGGAATTTAAAAAAAAAGTTTCAGAAAGTCCTGGAAGACTTCAGAGTGCTGAAAATGCTGTATAACTATATATTGAGCATCTGTGTACTCTTCTACTTCCATGAAGGCTCCTTACCAAGGCAGGCAAGGAGAGAGACAAATCCCACAGAGGTCTATCCTTTTGATAAGAATTTGACATCTTCCACTGACATGTTCAGTCACTTTAGGTCCTTGTGGATTCACTGGGGCATTAGCTGTTCAGAATGGTTCCTTCGAACACATCCCCATCAAAAAAATAGACAACCCATCTGTCTTTCACCTTTCAAAATCATATTGTGACTCAAAGTTGCAGCTTGGGTGTTTGGGGTCTTTTTTCCTGTTTCAGTTTGTAAGCAAGAAGACCGAAAGCTGCCAGTTATACAAAAGATTGAGGGAAAAAAACCAGACAAACAACACAGTAGGATTTTCCCCCCTCCATTTGGATAAAATCCAGAAATCTACTACATTTTACAATTAAAAATTTACAGCAAACTCCACTTTAACAGTTGTTTGAATTTACATAAAGAGTAAAAATACTGAACAAGAAGTTTGAAGCAGTATTTGTAGTAAATAGTAGCTAACATGGCCTTCCTTTTCCTGCAACTCATTGATGCAATCCCATTTTAAGTTAATTCAATAAAGAGCTTGCCCCATCGTGTAAACTAATCATTAATCCAATTACATGACAGAAATTGATACTCTACTGCTTATGCTACTGCCTCCAGACACCAGGCATGCTAGAAAACAGGAGCACCCTGTAACAGCTGTATGCACATAGAATAGAGCAGCCCTAAACATTAGGGCCCTGACTTTCAGTGCCTTGATACCAAAGTCATGGAGCAGGAATGTGGAAACTAAGGGTACTGACAAGTAGGTGACCACCCAGTAATAGCCCTCATTCCTGCCCAGCGTTTTGCTTGGTATCTAAATTTCTGGTTTGATCCTCAATAGAAGATTTTAGCTCTAAATTAAATCCAAGTAAAAAAAAATATAGAAGGAGGATTTTAATTTTTAAACAAAGATTCAGCAGAGAAGTGAAGTATTAACAGAAAAAATTTAGAAAAATCAAGGTCATTCTAAGAATGGATCCTGAATTAAAGTTCAGAGTTTGAACGTGCCTTTGATTAATAAAGCTCAAGCATTTATTTGTTACTGCATTTTATTTTGATGTATACACACAGGGAGAAAGAAGTACTAAATGTGCTACCTTTAAGAAACAACAGGTAACAGAGAAGTATTTATCACTATTTGAGAGGACAGTGACAAACCTGCTTTCCATTACTGTTGTTTTGTGACAGATAATTTCCCTTTTGCCGTTGATTTTCTCTTAAATACAAGAGTACAAAAGGTAAAGCTTGGTTTGTTCCTCTTCTCTTCATATAGGCAACAACCATTAATTAAAACTGAAACATTCCTACACTTAATTTCCCCATACAATTCCTCACGAAAGGAAAAAGGTGGAAAGGGAAGAGCAAGAAGCATGATGAAAACCATACTTGTACCCAATTCTACCACACCAAGTTCAGACTACAGGAAAGCTATGCAAGGCTACAAAGGGGCTACAAAGAGCTAAACTTGTAGAATTCTTCCATCTATAATGAAAGTGGAAGACATCTCATCTCTGGAAAGAAAAAAAAAGAAAAAAAATAAGGGGGGGGGGGGGAAAGTCAGACCATATCCTTATCTCACTTTTCACAAAGCACACCCCACCTCTAACCAGGATTTCAACCCGTGCTAGATGAAGGGCTGTGGTAACAGCAGGCAGGCCAGCGGGCATAAGTTCTGCAGGCACTGAAATCTGGATCTGAGAAAACTCTCAAGGAAAGCATTTCTCAGGAGCTAGCAGAAGATTGCAGGACAATTCCAAAGAACAAAAATCCATCTTCTTTACCTAGAACCTGAATTGCAAATTATGATTTGGCCACAAATAGGCAAAGTGTTATAGAGTACAATATCCATGTGACAGGATCTGCAGACATCCAACTCTTCTGGCATCTGAGCCACTTCTCACCTTTAAGAATAGCTAGTGATACAATAGATACACAGTACTATATGAGGAAAGGAGAAAGTGTTATAAAATGTTAGCTCCTGAACACATTGGGAACCTTCATTTGCCTAAAACAGGTATGGACAAGGCACAGCCCAACGACAAGAGTAAAAAGTTGTTCAGTGTACCCACAGATGAATTATTGACACTGGGAAATCTGTACAAGAATCAGTGTGGATCTACCCTCTCTTGAAAGCATAAGCAGTCAGAAAAACACACTAAACTGACCATCTGTTCCTCTCTGATAACATGTAATTAAGTAATTTATTTATTCAGCACTTAAAACCTCTGCCTTCTCTTCATATTTGTCAAGGATGATTATGTTAAATCCAGATGTAGTTAACATATTGTGCACTCAAGTGAGCAATGTCCTTACAGGCACATGACTTGCCTTCTGGCTATCCACCTTCAAAATCCCAGCCACATTGCCCTGAAGACCCTGTTTGTTATCCTCTTCTGTTCTCGCAAGCTGGTCAAGTATTAAGGCATTTTGTATGGCGATTAACTGAACAGCACACAGAATTATACACTGTCCACTGGGCCATGGCAACCACACAGACCTCGGCTGATGTACACATCTGACTAGAATTTCTTCCTTTCTATAGGATACAGGACTGCTGATGACATAAAATCAGATCAGAGTTACCCAAACAAAGCTTCCTTCAGTATTGCCAGCAACCACTGTTACTTTGGTACTCTAATAGACCCTCCTGGGGATCTCCTGGACTTCTGGAGACTCACTGACATTAACAGAAAGCCAGTGACTGCTTAAGCCAGTCTCTCCTAGCAAAGGCTATGGGCCCCTCTCTGATATTCAGGAAGGCTTGTGCAGAATTCCCAAACTGATACTCAAGTGATATAACCACCTGTCACACAAATACAGCTGAAAGAAAGAAACCATATTGCAACAAACTCAAAAGCACACTCCATTCAGGTTAATCTTATCTACTCACAGGAAGGAAAAAAAATAGTATCATGTAATTCACCAAAATTCTTTTCCCTACTGATCTCTACTGGTCTCCCCAGTTCTTCCAGTCCTATAGGTCTGGCAGAAGCTCCATTTCTAGTTCTCCTCAGTACACAGTTATCAGACTTCCAAGTTCATTAAGCTGATTCCATTACTTGTATGTGTGTTCTTGCCTTTGCTTCATGGATCTTTTAAAGATTCTCTTAAACCTTTGGATAGGTGGGGTTTTAAAACAAGTCATTTACCCATAGTTTTGGAGAATTTTCTGGGATGGTGTTTTTTATGTTTGGTTTGGGGTTTTTTTTGTTGTTTGGTTTTGTTTGGGTTTGTTTGTTTGTTTGTTTGGGTTGGGTTTTTTTGAGATGAAGAATCTGCATTGGGAAGAGGTAATTAAAATATAAACTCTTGGCAAGTTACTGCAGCCCTGCATCACAAAGTAATGCATACGAAGTCACGGAAGCCTCTGAGAGAAAGCCTTCACACATTCTGATGATGCACACAGAGAGCCTTTCCCCTGGAAAATCTTTTCTAAATCAATACATTTTCATCTGTACTGGCTTTAGGATTAGCCTCTAGTAACTCATTAGGAAATGAGTCCAGGTCTTCAGTAGACTAAGTTTTTTTGCCGTAAAGGTAGAGGTGACAGGAGGTATTCTTTTAATAGCAGCTTCTCTCTATTTTTCCAGGAAAAGAATGCCAACTTAAGATATCTTGAGCTAAGGTCAACCTTTGTTTTGAAGGTTTGATTTATGACATTTCTACAGCCCTAACTGGCATTTCTTCAAGGTGCTAAAAAGCCCTTGATTCCCATATATATTTAGCCTTTTTTCTGTTTGCTTTTACTATTAAAGCATAAAGACTGGATTGAACTGTTCATCCCACTTGTAAACCAAGAAGAACAAACTCCCATCAAGCTCAGCAGCTTACCATCACTTGTCTTCCAAACTCACACATCCTTTCAAGTCAAATTACTGCACTGAAATGTCAAGGTGTGATTTACACCAGCTCACTAAGGGCATTTTCCCAGTGATAATTACTTCGTTCCAAAAACTGCATTTTAAAACCAGTTTTTATTATTTTACCTGCAAGTCACTAGCATATATGATCTCCATATTGCAAACACTAGTGTGATTTTTCACTGCAAATCCATGATTTGGCTCAGATTCACCTAAAACTAAACCATGATTTGTAACAAAACAGAAAATTGTGAGAAACTGTATAAGAACCTCCCCACTTCTAAGACCAATATTGAATGAGCTTGGGCAGGATAGGGGTGAGGGGGAGAGGGGAAAAAAAAAGGCAAAACAAAACACTTAACCTCAGCAAAGCTAGAAGATAAGGTTTTAGACAATTTGAGGTTCTGAAAACTAGGTCTCCCTTACCTGGACCCCTGGTAACAAATCCAAAAAACATCTGTGTTGACATTAACATTTTAAATTCCATGTCTTGCAATTCCTATGATGTGAAACACTAATTGTACAGAACAAACCACATACATCAGCTGAATTAATAAAACAAAACCCAAGAACACAAATCGTTTCATTTGTATGTCATTATATTGTGAGGGAGTGGTAAAAAAACGTTACAAATACAAATTTCAAAGTAATACACTCTATTCCTGTAAACAAAGATCCTACTATATATTGTAAGGAACCTATAAAAATGGTGCTTCTATGGACCAACTGAATAGAAATTGATGGAACAATCATAAGAGCAGAAAACACCCAATATAAGAATACGTATTTTCTTGTCCTCTCACCTCCATTTTAGTGTTCTTGTTTGTTACAGGTTGGTGGGGTTTTAGTTTGGACTTCGTTTTAATCAACTAAAATCAATGAAGAACACAACAGTCAAATAAAAATACTATTAAGCAAGTTAAAGTTTGTTTGCAGGTAGAGTCAAAGACTCTAGGTCTATAATAAAATCTAGTTTTCCAAAACTTTGCACTTTCCATTTAATTTTGCGTTGATTTATGAGTCAGTCTCCTGGGTGCTAACTGTACATAAAAGAAATATTAACTCAGTAGAGGCAATAGTTTGGTTTTTTAACAATAAAAAATGCATACCATTTATACCATTATTGCTTAGGAAATTAGATAACATCCCTTCTAATACCCTGTGCACAGGATACTGTAGCAAACACCTTAACATACAGTAATAGAATATTGACCATGCACAGCGATATGCAAGACAGTGCTCCTACTGGATTAGACGAGTTCCATGCTGTTAAAGCCTCTGTAGTAACATATTTGTTCCACCTTAACAAAAAACTTTTCAAAATAGATTACTTCCAAGGCATGAAAAGATCAAATGTAAATGAAATATTTTGTGGCTATTTCATAATAAACAGTGTTCATAATAATCAGTCTTTATTTCATAAACAAAAAATAATACTTTTTTTTATTTTGTCAGTAATGGCTGTATGAATGGGGTAGCCTGGACTGCTGTGTATACACCATAAGGCGGCAATACAGTATTTCCCACAGAAGACACCCAGAAATACACTACTTACTGTCACAGGCAGAAAACATTGCACAAACCCTACGTTTTTAAAGCCTTCTTCAGTTAGTCCTGAACAGATGTGACTAGGCATACTTCGCACAAGCATAAGAGGCTCTGTTTGGCTAACTTGCTCCTGCAGGCACAAAGCACTGTGATCAACTCTCAATCCACTGGACAACCTACTCTTAACTTCCTTAAACAGATCTCAGCTGTTTCCCAACTTCTCAGCACACTTACTGCACTTTCAACATAACACTGGCAACATTTCAATGTTCAAGTCGGCAAAATAAGCAGCTACCCTGGGCCAAACATGATCAGAAACAACATAACACCCAAAGAGCTACTGCCTCCTGAACCAGCACCCTAGAATACAGATTCTTATTGGTGCTGCCACTTCATGCTTGCAGGATGAAGCAGGGACCATGGTGGCAGCTCCACTCCTCGCATTCTCCTGCAGCAGTAAGATGGGCAAGGCCAACCCTTTAAGCTTCCCTCATCTCCTCTTTATGTGGAAGAGCACAAAGGAGTTACTGATAAGCTGTGATTCAGATTTGGGCTAACTCTTCTTGTACAAACATATCTGGATGCAAACACCCAGCAAGCACATAAATTGCAAATAAGTAATTCCCCCAAATTTTCACATGCGATACATTCCACTACGCCTGTAAAGTACTCCTTCATTAAAAGAAAGCACATCTTTTTATAGACAGCTGTACATACTAGCAAGAAACAAGGAAAAAAAATCTCCATGCAAAGAAAAGTCATCTGCTCCTTTCAGAGAGAGTTTACATTTGCTTTAAAAGAACAGAGGCAATTTGTAATTTAGTCAAAGTTCAGTTGGCTGGGCATTTTTTTCTTTATTAGTTTCATTTTTAAAGAAGAGTTAGAGGTAGTTTTATGTATTACATTCATCCTTTGGTCTTCCTGGCAGGGGTTCCTCATTATCAAAATCACTATTTTCTATTTTTTTGAAATATTTGTCTGCCATGCCACCACAGGAAAGATATGTAAAAAACCCCACAGAGGGCTCACTGAGATAAGGAAGAAATAACAACAAATAGCAATGAATGGTCACATGGCCTGTGAATGCTGTCAAACACAAAACAATAAAAAAGAAGAAAATTTCTTTTTCCAGATGCAATGAAATTCAAGAAAATATTAAGGAAGTACACTACTCATAAACGTGGATGTAGAACTGTTCAGAGATGGGGACAGAAGAGGAAAAGCAGCAACAAACAAAGCAGAAATACTATTCTGGGCAATTTCATCATTTTTGGGGGTAGGTAACCACCAAAATATTTATCTCAAAAATTAAAATATACAGACTATTTCTCCAACAATGCACAAGGTGTTTAAATATTTTGCAACATGGGAGATGTTGTTAGCAGAAGGGAGATGTGAAACAACCAAATGTCAGCTCTCATGAGACTTCAAAATACTTCTATTTTCAGTAGAAGCATTTGGAGGCAAAGGAGTGGAAGCTTTTTCTTTTTTCTTTTTTTTTTTTTTTTCCCTAGAAGGGACTATATGAAACAGATCACTTTACAATTATTTTTCTTTTCCATCAAACTGGTTTTACTAAGAACAATTTTTCCAGTCCAAATTTAAAACTTTAGTTCACTGATTTTAAGCTGAGTTGTAGAGCTCTTCCTTAAAGATTTCACCTTGTACAAGGAAGAGAGGCTGATCTCCATGAAGGCAACATTTACTTCCGCATACAAGTTCTGTTCCCCCCAGAAGTCCCACTAAATGAAAAAATGTAGATCAATTAATATAAGAAATTTCCATCATGAGCCAGGATCATAAAATGTAGCCTTGTGTACATTACCACACACTTACATAGTAATTTTGCTGAAATTTTAAACATAATTTTGTTATAATCTGTTCCGTTTATAGCCAGAAGCTAAGAAAGCACTTCATTTTTATGTATACCAAACATTAGGGTATATGCACCTTAATGATGATACGAAACTCTTCCACTGCAAAGATGTTATGAATCCTCAAGGATGGGGATTCCAAGGTGCTTTAGGAGAAGAAAGTTTGTTCTGTTGGTGCTACAACTGCAAGACAGCTCTCAAGTTACAAATATTGTAGTAGAGCTTGTTTTGACAACAGCCAAAATAATCCACATGAAAAAGACCCAGATAAAAATAAAATCACTTGAGAGTATTTGTTCCTGCACTCATACAGCTGCATCCCAAACTTTTTTAATATCAGGTTAGCCAAGGGAGAAGAGGATACAATGAGCACCTGCTTGCTGTAAGGCAGCCCAAGGCCCTTATCTTGGTACAGGCAAACACCCTTGCAGCATTCTTTTCAGATGAATGCAACATAGCTAACAATCAGGACTTTTGGAAGAAAATTTCTCTGGCACTAAAGGTCATTTGTCATTTTGGCCTACTAGAGTTTAGAAGACCTCCCTTTCTCCAGTGCTAAACAACTAATATTTTGTCCTATTAGTTACCCAGAACTACATCAGGATGATTAACCTTGTACAAGAGTTCTGTAAATATATTAAGATAGACATAGGGACAAGGCAGTCTTGGTGAGGAAATGATGAACTAATGGTTGAAGGCCATCTCCCCAAGATGCAGTGTAATATCTAGCTTCTTTCTATTCCCATCTTTCACTTCAGCTTCCTGAATAACTTGAAGCAACACTTAACCTTTCTTTGTCTCAGCTTCCCCATCTCTAAAATAGGAACATTAGTATGTGCTCTCTATGCTTTCAGGTGTTGTACTGCTTATCTCATTAACATCTGTGAAGTGTTTTTCACTTCCTTACTGTGTATCAGCTGAGAAGAGCAAAAATCGTACTGCAGATATGAAGATGTTCTTACCGATGTCTTTGGAGAGTGGCAAGTGCAGCCATGAAGGAAAACATGCATAAATGTAGAATTAACATACATTAAAATATTAAATTAACATAGACTGAAATACAAACACCTGCCAAACAGATAAATATAGTGTACAATAGCTACTCAATTACCACGATTTACATTCTACATCTGGGGCACGAGTAGACTATAGAAAAGAAGACATTCTGTAGTAAGTTTAAAAAAAACCCAAAACAAAACAAAACAAAAGAAACCACCAAAACGCAGAATTCTTAAGGGTCAGTCTAATTTTGAAAGTGACAAAATTTTTTTCAAAAGCCTATCAGTCAGTCTCCCAGTACAAAAACAATGAATCCCTCTATTGTCTATACGTAACAAGAGCTCTGATGAGGTAATTCATTTGCTAGCACTGCTGTTGTTCCAACACGAAGACAAGACAAGTGGGACTTTGTGCGAATTGCACTAATCGGCAACACTTGATCAACTCAATTAGCTCAAATCAACCCAAGTGATTCTCTATCTATAGTTACAGCTCAACATGGATGCAGTGAGGCTATAACAGCAAATTACATGTGAAGAAAAGCAGATGTGCTCTGCCTGCCTCCAGGATAGTCAAGAGGTTACCTGGTTTGGAAGTTCCACAACTGTGTTAGCAAAACACCATGTCCTGCTGAGGTGGCCTAGTGACATTCGTGCCTATGTCAATATGAACGGGGGATATTTCCATGGAAGATATTCTGTTCCTAATTAAGGAAAAAAAAATCAGGAACAGCAGAATCAATACCAATGTTCTAGGAACAATTTCTGCATAAAACCAGAGTGCATGCATACTTTATATAGGTTTCAACTATTTCAATGCAACAAGTTAAGACTGTTTTGTGGGATAAGACAATCCCATCTTCGATGACCTTGTTGAATTAGTCCTGAGATTCCAAGGTGCATCCATGCAGAGGGAAAAAACAGGAAACCTAACTACCTTGCCCACTTTGATCTCCTTTCTCTTTGCTGCCAAGAAATCACACAGGTCACTGAGACATGGGCAGATTACTGTACTGAAGAGTATTGGTGATTGTATTGATGAGTCTCTAAAATCATTGCTAAAACAAAATAAGTTGTTCACTGCTCAGCTAGAGTCAAATGGACTGTTATCCCAGCCTTGGCTGATGATAAATGATGCAACCTCACCCACTCAGGTCCTTGACCCAAATTCACAACTAGTCCAGTGACATACGCAAAACTTTTGAGACAACCATGTCTAATGATGCTTGTCACTACTCAAACCACACCTTGACAACTCTAGCTGCAACTTATCTACCAAAACAGATATTCTTCAATAATCAACACAGCTGCCGAGGCACTTTGTGAAAGTCAATACTTCCTCCTTGCTCTCCCTTGTCTGTCTTCCATAGTTAATATACAGTTCTTTGTAGTTCCACTGAGTGCTGCAAACTTTTCTTCTCAGAATGACAGGAAGACAAATGGTGCTACACCATACAATCTCAAAAAAACAAACAAACAACAAAACAACAAACCGAAAAACCAAACAACAAAAAAACCCGTCCCACCACTGCTTTCAGTTAATTGCTTATGACAATAACAACCCAAATGCCTATCTGAAATTATAATTTTACTGCACAAGACACTGTACAAAAGTAGAGACAGCAAAGATCCAGATTCTGAAAGTACCAAAATTACATGTAAAGCAGGCAAGTTATTGCCAGTTTTGAGGAATGAGGTTACGGAAACTCCAGGGTAAGGTTCCTGCTAAACATAGGAAAGAACTTTACCTACAAAATAAAGTGTTTTCTACACTTAAAGTCTGGGTATGCTGTTGTTTGGGGAAGTGAGGTGGTTGGTTTGGTTTTTCAGGTCAGGTTTTTTTGGTGTTTTCTTTGTTTTCTGGGTTTTTTTCCTCTGAAGAGGAGGGAGGTTTTGCGAGGGTTTGGGTTTCTAAAGAATATTTCCTTGAATAGCTGTGGCAGGCTGACCTTTGAAGGACTGCACACTTGCATAAAAGCAAATTTGTATTCAGCCTTTAAGGATGGACAAGTCATTATTCCATATTAGAAGCAAAGATGCTGGTGGGAAGCAAACATTTAATTCACTCTGGTGAGTTGTCTATTTGATTTCCAAGAGTCAAGTTATAACACAGTAACGGAACTGAATTTAAAGCCTGTACTGGTTTTGATTGCAAAACAGTAGCCAGTGCGGGGCTATGTTTTGGATTTGTGCTGGAAACAGTGTTGATAACCCAGGGATGTTTTCGTTCCTGCTGAGCAGGGCTTACACAGAGCCAAGGCCTTTCCTGCCCCTCACCCCACCTCACCAGTGAGGGGCTGGGGGACACAAGGGGTTGGGAGGGGACACAGCCGGGACAGCTGACCCCAACTGACCCAAGGGGTGTCCCACACCATATGGTGTCACGCTCAGCATACAGAGCTGGGGAAGGAGGAGGAAGGGGGGGACGTTGGGAGCGATGATGTTTGTCTTCCCAAGTCACAATTACGTGTAATGGAGCCCTGCTTTCCTGGAGATGGTTGAACACCTGCCTGCCCATGGGAAGTGGTGAATGAATTCCTTGTTTTGCTTTGTGGTTTGTTTATGAAGCTTTGCTTTACTTATTAAACTGTCTTTATCTCAACCCACAAGTTTTCTCACTTTTACCCTTCTGATTCTCCCCTCCATCTGCTGGGTGAAATCAAGCAAGCAGCTGTGCGGGGCTTTGCTGCCAGCCAGAGTTAAATCATAACAAACCCCTACCCTCTTTGTTCATCTACCCATCATTTCATCTTTCTCATGAAAGTCTTTGCCCAGCATTGCTTTCAACTATTACAACTCACAAACTAATTGTGATGTAGGGTTATAAAATAACTACATAATAAACTGATATTTTCTAGGAACTGAAAATAATAAATTCTCAGGGAAGATACTTTAGTGCTTTCAAGTTCCCCTTTATACTTAAATAAATAAAATAAAATCCAACAGCCTCTAAAAGAGTATGTCCCTAATTAATAATAATGATCAATGCCAGAATTGCAGCATTTACTTTTTTTATGACTTATTACTGGAGCAGTGCAAACCTTAATCAGCACTAGCAAAAAATCAGACCATATTTATCTTCCAGAACCCACATTTTGTCATTGCCTTTGGCAGCAATCATTCAAGCTAAACCAGAAACTAAGTTTAACAAAGCAAGTTTGATTAAAACAAACAAACAAAAAAAACCCAAACAAAAACAAACCACCAACCACAAATGCAGTAACACTTTAGTGTTTATTAATATTCAAGCCACATATTATTATCCTCCACATAGTCACCCAAGCAGAAACAAACAGATATACCTTACAGGGGTGTTATGAGATTAATTAGTTAATAACAATAAAACAATCTGAAGGTGTAAAGCCATGTTACAGAAATGCTAAGTGCTGTAATATTATATGTGTAGAAATGAAGGTAAGCTTGACAGAAATTCTCTGAGACTGACTGCATGCAAAGTAATTACAGGAGCAGTTCAAGATATTTTCTTGCTTAATATAACAATCCATGTCCCAACCCATCAAACCATTGTTTCCAAGGAGTGAATATTGAGTGGAACTAACAGCTCACAGTAATGGAACTGTTCTCCAGAGAACACAATACATATCACTACTTCATAAGAAATAAAACTGGAACAAAGCAGACAAACTCAAATGAGCACAAGAACCAGACTGATGCCGTTCTTTTATACATGTGAGGACTAGAAGAAATCTAAGAGAAGCTTAAGAAAGAACATCCTAAAAGAACAGTTTTAATCCTATCTTTTGTGGCAATGCAGTGCCTATTAACCTCACTTTACCTAGGGAGTACAGTATTAACAGCAATGCCTCAAAACTTGCCCAGAGTGCTTTAGGAAGATTTATTTATATGCACACATATACACATGCACTTGACTAGAAGTCAAGGCCAGATCCAGGTCTCAGCTCCAGCCAATTTAACTCAAGGAATGATAGCAATTCCATAGAAATGACTCCGCACTTGTCAAGAAATGAAACTATCTTCAAAGCCACAGAGGTCTAATTCTGAGTTTGGCAGCCTTCAGAGCAGTACACATCTCCAGTTGAAGCCAGTACTACTGCACAACAGCATTAACAGAGTTATGGAGTAACACACTTGGTTAACTTTGAGAAGTGAAAAGTATAACAATGGGGCAAAGTAAAAGTGAAAAAAACAAAAAAAAATATTGTCAGTGATACTTTGAATTCCCTCATTCCTACCTCAGTATCCAGACATTTCAAAGTTAAAGGTTCCTGTGAAACTGTCCTCTTATATGTTACACGACACAACAGAGTAACGCTACTCCCCAAATCTGCATACTTAATTAGTCACACTGAGCAACTAGCTTACCTTCAATAAAAAAGAATGAATTTTTGAAAGACAGAATTTTTAGCCTTTATCAAACACTCACATACTACAGTGCTAACAAGATAGCCTCACAAAGTGAGTGTTGTTTGAAGAACAATTCTGCAAAGTATATATATAATCAGGTAGGTAACACACTGTTATACCTGGTGAGAACAGACAGCACTAAGAATGAAAGGGAAGTGGCAGCAGAAAGGCTCTGCAGTACTATTGCTTCTTGAACTCTCCTGCTTAGAAAACTAAATCTTAAAGTGACATAGCTTTAGAGATAAGATTCTCCGAAGCAGCGCAACACTGGTCCTACTCCTGCTGTATTACAGCATTAAATAGGTACCTTGAATGCAGTAAATGGCACCAGAACTTAAGTGCTGGGTCAACTTGAAAACACCGGCTGCTGGCTTACAATGAACACATGTTCAGAGACGTATGTGTAGGTGAGAAAAAACACCTCATGAAATATGATCAGCATCTCCTACACTGACAGGATAGATTGTAACTGAATACTCTGTAATCCATGAGAGATGCACAAAAGTGATGCTATTACAATGCAAATAACTAAAGGAAAGATCAAGAAGAGCTTATCTGCCGGACAGTGCAAGAGATGAGTGACAGCCTCCTCATTTCATCTGACAGAGTGGCTAGCCAGGATGCAAAGCTTCTTGCTGGGCATGCTCCCTTGACTCAGCTATACATTCATATTGTCCTCACATTCTAAGAATGCTGCGGTAGATGAGAAAACATCTTTTTGTCAAACCACACGCACTGAGTTCCAGTGAGATTAGGTCTAGACTACAACCAGTACCCCACTGCAGCTGTCAGCAATACTAGCAGACTAAATTAAATCAAATTAGATGTACTAGTGCTAAGTTAAGTCTCCTTAGAGATGTCTGTGCACATTGTATCATCGTTTCTAAAGCTTCACCTGAAACCAAAGCTGATGCAAGTGGCAACAATAGAGAAATATTCACACTATATTTTATCTAGTTTTAACTTTACTCAGTGCCTTCTCAATTGCTTATCATTTTCCTTGGCATTCAGTTTACAACATAAAATTCAGGGTATTTTTAAACAATCTTTGCAAAGCCTCTTCATATTAACCAGCTTTACTAAGTTCTGCTGCACTAATCTTTTGTCAACTCCATGACCAGCATGGGAAACGTTCTCTTGAAGCTGAGAAGAGGACAGCAGAGATTCAATCTATGAAAAAGTAATGGGCAGAGGACAATCTCTCAGCGATTACTTTCCATAAAATTGAATTGGCAACATCTGCTCAATCTACTGTAGATAAACAGTGAATTATTTTCCAACTCATTAACTCAGAGGATAAGATATTAGGTAAACCCCAGGGGCCTCATTCTTTGTTATCACATTTAAGGCTTGTCCCAAACTCACCAAATTAGTTCTTCTGTGCAAGAGAACCTAAGAAAGGAGTTGCAACATAGCAAACACATATCCATTTAAATCCCTGCATGACCTAAAAGATGTCCATACTTAATCTGACTATGTTTCTAATTACTAGTCACTTAGCCTAAATCATTAACCGTAGCCTCAGCAGTGATGTATGGTACATGTAAATCTCCAAACAGGATTCTAATAGAATTATCTAATTCTATTAAACCACAAACAACTACCCATTAAATATTTATTAGAAAGCTTGCATTCACTTAAAATAGATTGGAATGTCAGCAAAACACTTTGCTAATCCCTTCCTCATTTCAGCCTTCTATGCTAAGGGTTCAAAATGAGCTAATCAGAGTCACACATACTGATTGAGTACCAACTATTTAGCTAATCAAAATCAATAAAAATAAAAAGATCTGAAAAGAATTTACAAAGTACACAATGGATTTTTCTGAAAAATACAGTCTGTTTAAATAAACAAGTTTGTTAAACTCAAAATTATTTGATTATGTAAAGCTTTTTAGCTTATTCTACCATAGGGCGTGGGTGATGAATGCCAGCTAATTAGATTTTCTTCGTAGCATCAATAAGCTGCACTTCTTAAAGAGAGAACTGTTTTAAGGCACTTAAAAGATTCAATAGCATAAGTTCTCAGCACAATTGTTATGTTGGATTTTTCTACAGCTTACACAGACTAACCTGGCACCAGAGCAAAAGCAGTACTTCAAAAGAACCAAAGGGACAAACATTGCAAGACACTCAAAATCATGCATATAACCCCGTTAGTGGAACAACTCAGTGCACACACTTCGTGGAGCAATCCCCTGTGTGCCCGGCACTGCAATAAAGAACACCTGCTTTCGAAAACTACAAATTGAGTTTTAGAGGGTTCTTATATTTGCCAGCTTACGGTATCAATAGTAAGACAGAATTTCTACTAACAGGAAACACTAACACATTAATTCATAACTATCAAGAACAGAAATGCACTGAAACTGACACCCGCGGGTGAAGATGAAGCATGAAGAAAACTAAATATATATTACCCTTGCAAGAAAACTAGTGACTAGCTGGTCAGACTGACTGTGCCAGTTTTAAGACAAAAAGGAAGTTTTTAGTGTAAACACTGCAAGAGGTCAAACCTCCATTTTCAAGGCCATTTGTTTAAAACCAAACAATTCACATGACATACCTTAGATGGGAACAGCCATGTCACTAGATTACTGTGTTTCATTCTGCTTTGGTTTACAGTGCTATGCAGGGCCAACAAGCCAGTTTTCTGTCAGATGGGTTTGGTTGGCCAGTACATGAGCATTCCTATTTCTTTTCCTCTCTGCCAATTCTAAGGAAGAAGAAACACTGCCTTATTTTTATTGTTGCGGTTTGTGGGTTTTTGTTGGTTTTTTTTGTTGGTGGTGGGTTTGGGGTTTTGTTTGGTTTTGTTTTGGGTGGGGTTTTTTTTGTGGTTTCCCCCCACTCATCCAGGCAACTACTCAGCATTGGCCTAAGTTTTTTGCAGGGACCACAACAGAAGTAATGCTAGGCTGTTGCATGCTGCCAGAAAAGAATCGTACTCAAACAGTGCAGATGGAATCTACTGCTGACATTACTCCAGAAAAATTAAAAAGAAAGAATAAAACTTCCTACACTTGAAACTCCATAAACATATGAAAGGTGCTAAGGTATCATAGAATCATAGAATGTCCTGAGTTGGAAGGGACCAACAAAGATCATCAAGTCCAACTCCTGTCCCTGCACAGGACAACCCCAAATTCACACCATGTTTCTGAGAGCATTGTCCAAGTTCTTCTCGAATACCATCAGGCTTGGCACTGTGACTACCTCTCTCGGGAGCCTGTTCCAGGGCTCCACCACCCTCTGGGTGAAGAGCCTCTTCCTAATATCCAGCCTAAACCTCCCCTGGCACATCTTCCTGCCATTCCCTCGGGTCCTATCATTGGTCACCAGAGAGAAGGGATCAGCGCCTGCCCCTCTTCCTTCCTTGTGAGGAAGCTGTAGACCACGATGAGGTCTCCCCTCAGCTTCCTCTTCTCCAGGCTGAACAAACCAAGTGACTTTAGCCACTCCTCGTACGGTTTCTCCTCTAAACCCTTCACCAACTTCGTGGCTCTTCTCTGCACACTCTCTAGTAGCTTTTTATCCTTAATACACTGTGGCACCCAAACCTGCACACAGCACTCGAGGTGAGGCTGTACCAGTGCAGAGCAGAACAGGACAATCCCCTCCCTTGACCAGCTGCAATGCAGCGCTTGATGCACGCCAGGGCACGGTTGGCCCTCTTTTGTGCCCTGGCAGCCTGGTGGCTCATGTTCAACTTGCCATCGACCAGAACTGCCAGGTCCCTCTCTGCAGAGCTGCTCTCCAGCCTCTCATTCCACAGTCTGTATCTATATCCAGGATTGCTGTGCCCCAGGTGTAAAATCTGGCACTTGCTCTTCTTAAACTTCATATAGTTGGTGATTGCCCAGCTCTCCAGCCTGTCCAGATCCCTCTGCAGGGCCTCTCTGCCCTCCAGAGTGTCAACAGCTCCTCCAACTTTTGTTTCATCAGCAAATTAATTCATATTCCTTCAAGTCCTGCATCCAAGTCATTTACAAAGAGATTAAAGAGTACCAGCCCCAAGATGGATCCGTGGGGAACCCCACTAGTGACTGTCTGCCAGGCTGATGTAACCCCATTTACTATAACCCTTTGAGCCAGACCCATCAGCCAATTGCTCACCCACTGCACTATGTGTTTATCCAGCTGTGTGCTGGACGTTTTGTCCAGGAGGGTACTGTGAGAGACAGTATCAAAAGCTTCACTGAAATCCAAAAAGATCACATCAATTGGCTTTCCTTGGTCAACTAGGTGGGTGGGTATGTTCAAGTCTTGTAACTAAAGAAGTTCAGCTCTCTGCAGAGCCTGACTGCTCAAGCAACTTGCTAAGAGACTGATCTGCACTGTATGTCTGAAGATCCAGACATGCTGCTGTCTTTTCTCCTCTTCAGCATTTTTGGGGTTTGAGTCTTTTAGACACCTGCCCAATGTTCTTGCTGTTTTCACATATTTTTCTATGGGTCTTTGTTATCAAGTACAACTCCTTTAGTGGTAAGAAAATCGGGCCTGATTCTGCACTGCATGCTACTTTTTGTAGCCTTGTAGACAGGGCACACCGTGAGATAAAACTCTATAAACTCATAAATAGTAGCAATTTACAACCACTTTGCACAGGTGTAATTGACTGCAGAGAGCACAAGATAGGGAGAAGCAGTCCTGATGAGATTTTACAAGTGAGCAAGGCAAGAGAAATTGGCCTTAATTTTTGTACAATAGCTAGCACTTTAACTCTTCACTTGGAAACTTCACAGCTGTGAAACATTTACAGAAAGGGAAAGAAATTGGAGAGCACTACCACTGGAGGAGCTTAAATAATTTAAGGTTCACCATGTCCCTGATTCATTTGATTTCATTTTTTCCTCAAGACCAGAAGCTGCTCATTTTAATGCCCATAATTTCCACATATTAAGCTGGGATTCTCTTTTCATCTAAATGTATATAGACCACATATACGTCCACAAAAATACAGGGTGATGTTTTCCAGAATAGGAGGATATGAGTTCCTTTCCATATCTGAATCCTGGAAAGACTGCCTTTTTGACCTCCATAAACCAGCCACGCTAGTTAATATGGGGCTGTTGGCACATCTATGGAGAACAGCAATGTCATTATAGAAGTTAAACTAATGCATGCAGGAAAACGCATTGTCAGTGTAAACTGACTTGTATACATGGGTAAGTATGAACTCATGTCAGCCAGAGCATTAAGTGTTCAGCCTCTTGTTTGTGCAGTATCATGCACTTTAGGGTCTCATTTTATTAATAATTACAATTTTAAGAGGTAGAATTGGAAGAGACCTAAAATAAGTGTTCTCTGCCAGGCCCTGGTCATTCCTTAGAGTATATTCTATTAGAATCTTGTTAATCTGAACACTTTAAAAAATCATGTTAGCACAAGACTGAGTTTTTCACTAAAAGAAAACTTTAGCATTAAAAAAAATAAACTTGCTAATCATATATGTAAAATACATTCTTTAAAATCCAAGGTGGCCAGTGCTGGTGCATGACTGCCCAAGTCATTTGTGTCTGCAAACAGTAGAGTAGCAAGGTAGTGGATTTTCTGTTCCAAACACCTTTCACTCCTCAATTCAGCTCCAAGATTACTCTCTGATGCAGAATTACGCTAATAAATCCAAATTTCACTCCATGCAAGGTCAGTGCACACAAGAACACACAAACCTGTCAGCTTTAACAAAGATAAACCTGAAAGTCTAAGCTAAATAGATAGGTGGGGTGGGAGGGTGTTCTTGGGGGGGGTTGTTTTTTTAAAATGCTCTTTGTTTCTCTTACTAGGGAAAGGGGTGTTTTGGGGTGGGGGGGGAACAGGGTTTAGGGTTGGGGTTTTTTGTTTTGTTTTAAACACACAAATATGATGTCATTGCTAATTCCAATTAATAAAGATGACAACTGAGGAGCAGGAACACAAATGATGGGTTCTTACACAATATATTACCTAAGCAGGTAACATGATGGTAACCAATAAGTTGTTCTGCTACTGACAATGACAACTGTACCGTCCAAGCAATAATATTCATGATGAGGATCTACAGAGTAATAATTCAAGTAGACAGTTGTTGGCGAGATGGCAGGGCTCCCTTATTCTGCCTGTTACTGTATTTCTGGCACACGTCTCAACATAGTTTACCTGGTTGCCTTCATCAGCACTTTGAAGGGTGTCCTACTTGAGCGCTATAACTGTTTCCTGTGTTTGTGTTGCATGCAAAAATACAGCAGCTTTTATAAGCTGATCAGACTCTTTGCTCCTTTTGTATGAAATAGTTGGAGACTTGTCTTTCTGCTAAGGAGGACTGATTTGTTTGAAATAGTCTTCAATTTAATAGTTTGTCGCAATAGGGTTTTTTTAGGACCAGTAATATGGCTCTCAAATGCCCAGGTATTTTATTGTATTCGCTTAGGCTGTGCTATCCAAGCCTTGAAGGAGAAGGACATATAATTGAACCTTCACAAAGGAAAACACAGTCCAGGTGGTTTTGCTGCTAAAATACTTTAGCGTAATTCAGAGCAGGACCGAGTAGCAATGGCACTATGAGCCACAGACTGCACACCCTCCTCACATACAGGGTAAGCCTAGCTTGACTGATCTATGGAATACTGCAATTGATCTCACCTCTGACTCTTACTGATTTTTCCTTAACTTCAGGAAAGGAAGGCATTCAATGTTAGTACCCACCCTCTACTGACTATTCTGTCAAGCTTCTTCTGGGAGATTTCACATTACATACTTGTACTAGAGGAAGAGTGGCGAACAAGTCAGAGATAACACTGTACGCACTGACATTAATTTTCCATTCCTATTTTCAAACAAGCAAATAAGCACTAACTTGCAAGTGTAACCACTTCAGATGCATGAAGAAAAGGTGTTTTACTAATCAAATATTGCAATAATATCAGAAATACTTGCAGACAATACAACACTGAGGAAAATTTCTTCAATGTAAGCATATCTTTCTAGCCGCAGATTTTTCCACCAGCTTTGTCATTACTATTACAGGGCACAATGTAGACATGAACATCCTATATTTCCCATTTGGCCTAACTATATTCTCCCATCTTCTCTTAATGTCTCCTATAAACTGACTAAGATGTTGAAACTACAAAATTTCTAAAAGAAAATCCTACCTCTGGAAGAAGGGAGAGGAAAGAAAGCCTGGGCCTTTGTGACAAAACGAATCCCATGGGCTCAGTAGCATGCAAATTTGACAGTGCTAGGTACAAGCTGGAAGGACTATTACAAGGAAGGAAGAGGGAGGGAGGAAGAGGGAGGGGTAAAAAACGTAGAAAAATGGAACAAGGAGATAGTACTGCATTTTCAAGTTCAATCCCCTGCAATCACACACAATAAGCACAGACCATAAAACAGAGTCACAAAAAATGCCAAAACCAAAGACACACCAACCAACACCACACACAAGTCTAAGAATGGCAAAAAGATACAGCCTGTAGTTTAGATTCCCACTGTACCTTGTATCCTATCTATCTGCTAATTCTTAGATCTCACCTTTCCATAGCAGAGAAAAGGAAGACAGATCATTGAGGCTAGGATCCAAGAAGTAATCAATTTACCTATGAAATGTCACCTGTCCCCTTCAGATTAGTTATTGTTCTAACACAAACCTTTACTATACTACTAAGGTAGTAAAAAACCAGAGGGAATGGTTTTACTTATAACAGAGACAGTGATAAAGACAGATTCAAAACTCTGTAATTGATTACAAAAATTATTCCCCATGCATAGCTGTATACCACTGGCCAGATTTCAGACATATAACTGCAGCAATAAGACATCCCACAAAGATCAAGCAGAATAGTAAAAAATAGAGTTATGCAATTGCTAGCATGACAGCGACAGAAGCAAAAAGCATCAGCTACTGGCTGCACAAACCTTCATTCTGAAGTATCAAAACAGTCAAGGATTTGAGTCTTCGTGAGATATACCAAAAACAACTGCCACTTTGCATCACCACTTATCAAATATAACTCCTTTAATTTGTGAAATGTTCTACAAAATTATGACCTTCAAGAACAGCCCTGCCAACAAAGCACCATGTTATAGGTATCTACCAAAAATGCTGTTAATGAAAATGCTATGTGAAGGTCAAACAAACTGAACTGAAAAGACAACTTGCTCATAAAGTACCATTAACACACTGTAGGCCTCAGTGACTCAGTGTGATAGAACACACAGACTTAAAAAAAAAATCTATATAGACTCATAACTTACACACTTTAAACTACAGATTTAAACTACCCTAATCTGAGTAAACCTGGAACACATGATCTAAAAGCAGAACTCTTGAGTGCTCAAGCAAAATTTCCAGTCCCACAACCCTGAGAGCCACACATTATCTCACTACCAATGAGGCACAAAGACGAGACCAGCTCCCACTAATCATTTGGAAGGATTTGCATAATAAAAGGTGCAGTTCTTAAATGTCAAAATCTGAACTATTGCCTGTTTCATTTACGGAAGAAAGTTTGAAAAGGTATAATGTTTTTCAAATGCTCTCTTTTTAAAGGGAGCAAGAACCCTACATGTCTGAGGAAGTGCTAATAGGTAATGCCTTGCACAAAGCTCACCAAGATGAGCAAAAGTGCTCCTAATGACCCACTGGTCACTGAATCCAACTTGTACACTTTTTTACTTCTAGGTTATAACAAGATTCAGGCTATCAATGCTTAGCTTTAATGCAATTTTAAATGAGTAATGTGAAACATGCCCATTTCAATTTCTTAGGACATAAAATCACCCAAACATCCTCTATTACACAGACTGCCCACCCCAGAAACAACTCAATTAACCCTCTGACACAGATCAGCCACCTCACTATTTGAGAGTGCTCAGAAGAATTCCATTCCAGTTTTCTTCTTCTAAGGTTTTCTGGCTTCTTTCATAAACACTAAAGCACTTTCAGACTTATGATATTTAGTAACCAAGAAAACTTGGTAATAAGCAAAATATTTATATCACTGTAAATGAACTCCAGATAATAATCTGTGAGTAACTGATAACGCAAGCATCAGTAGGTTCCAAACCACTAATGCTTAAAAGGCCTCATGAAGCAGTGGCATATTCTTTTATGCAGTGGTAAGGAAAAGGGAGTAATAATAAAGTGTACATAAAGGTATTTAGTTCATTTTATTAACTAGCTTCACATCAATAATTTCCAACTGCCAAAAATCTAGTACAAGCCCAGCAAAAGGTAATCTTGCTCCAAGCAGAACTTTGGAGAGGAGGCTCATAGGACGAACTCTAGGAAGTGAAATGTAATCAAACTGAAAACAGCAGTTGATTTGTCTGAATAGAGAAAGGGAAAATGTGCAATATCTTTAATATATGGATGGTTGGTTAGACTAAATGACTGTCACACAGAAAGCTTATCTGTAAACACTGCAGAAAGCCTTATGGTTTTACCACGATAAATGACTGGTTTCAATCAAATGCTGCTAAAGCAAAAGGCATGGCCCACAGGAGTAATTACCAGTCTCTTGACTGAAACAAAGGGCAATTACAACAAGCTGAAGTATGCTCACAATAGTTGAGCACTTGATTATAGAGTGCTGCAGCAATCAGCAAGAAAGGGATACTGGGGGGGGAGTGCCTACGTGGTCCCCGTTTGATATTACAGCATGGTGAGGCATGGGCTGTCATAGAGGCTAACTTAATGCAAAGCTTAAATTTTTACTTTTAAAAGACAAGTATTCTAAGTATTTTTAAGGAATTTTAAATATAGAAGAGGAAAAAAAATCACAAGGCAAGAGACAAGGGAGGGAACTCAGCATGGTCTTGTCTATATCTAGTTGTGGCTGTGTAAAAAGCTGTAGAATTCCTGCTCCAGAAACTAATACTACATTGTGGCACTGCAGCATAAACAGTACTCTGCCTACAGTCATTCTCTCCGTTATCTTTAGGTTTGTCTTCATGGCACAGAGCTGAAGTGGGCTAGCAGAGCTATGTTACTACACTGAACCACACAGCTCAGCCGCAGTAGCACTAAAAGTACTTTCATAAAAAGCAGTTCAGGCTACTTTTAAAGCCAAGATTTGGTGTCGCTCCTTTCACATTTCAAATCAGGATCTCAAAAACTTCTATCACCTCATTAAAATCTCCAGTGTGGCAAGTCTAGTGGAGAAAACTTAACTAAGCTGACAGAAAAGATCTCTCCTCTGGCTTGGGTAGTCTGCAATGCAGTACAGCTACTTGGGGAAAGACACTCCTATTAGCACATGCCATACTCACAATACAGGGCTTTGCTGGAGCACCAAGGGTGGTAGAGGTTCCAGAGCACGGGAGAGCACTTCAAGGGCCCACACACACTAGCTACAAGCTCCCTTAAATTCTAATTCCATTGACTAGCTTATATTACATTAATTACCCTTTGGAGGATTAACCTTCAGACTTACCAGCCTCTTTGACTCCATCTATCTGCAGTTTTTAGATGCTTCTCCACTCTAAAGAAAGAAAAAGTAGTGATACATGGTAGGGTGTGGGGGTGGGTAGAGGGGAGTGGATATAAACCAGCCCCAGAGCACAGATATGCAGGAACAGAACAGGACAGCTTCAAAAAAAAAAAAAAAATTTACCATTTTAGTTCCATTAGGTTACAGCTGGCTTTTCTGATCTCAGTGGTACAACTCCCGGACAGGAAGATAAGCATATTGTGTCACATTACGTCCAGAAGTTCAGATGGCTCAACTGGGTCTGCACTCACTGTCAGTGATGCATTGTAACATGCCATATTGCCGTAGTAATATTTCAAAGTTCAGCAAATGTTGGTTTTCAGGAATGAGCAAGAACCATTGCCTCATACACAGGTCAACTGTAGCAGCTTCTGCTGAGTACCTGCAGACAAGGTGAGGCATGTTTCCTTGGGATACAAGGGTCTTGTTTGCACCACTGCAAGGCAATGACTTTCACTCTGGTAGAAGTTCCATATAAACTACAAGTACTCATCTTACAGACAGCCAAGTGGAAGAACGCTCCTCTATCCAATGTATTGCTTAGTGCACTAAAATAATTTGAGGAATATCATCTTAAATGCCACATGAGCTACAGGAAGGAAAAAAAAAAACCAGTCATCTGTGAAATGAGAGACAATTTCACTTCTACTCTAATCCCAATACAGAAAAGGGAGCTGAAGAATTTCCCCACTCCCCATCCTCAAAATGGGTTTTCAGGTTCATCTCCTCAGCTGCTCCCAAAAGTGCTGATGCACTATATTCAAAATATCAAACAGAGTGCATAAAAACAATACTCTCCCCTGGCAACTGGATGATGCACCTGGGAGGATCAGGCTCCAGTCATGGCTCCAGGGCATGCTCAGTAGTTTATGCAAAGTTGAGCAAGGTCAACAGCAGGGACTGAAAGTCACCTTCACAAATGCATGCGCTTGGTCAAGCCAGGACATTCTCTCACAGGTGAGGGTTCTGAAACTCCTACAGCAGAGGAAATTATTGTAACCCACTTCCCTCTCATACAGGGTATAATACACAGCACTTAATGTATTTTTCCCCTTGGCTTCCTCCAGCTCCTGCTCATTTTATTTCAATAACTCCTTATGAGCAAGAAATCATTCCATCTCCACTAGAGCAAATGAAGCCACAAAGATTGCAGTCTTCTACCCCATGAGCCACAGGCTTTACCTGTGAAACTTTGCAAGAAAGAAAGAGGGTGGGGAGGGAATCTGATTTGTTATTTGTGGTTCCTGGCACCTGACATCAAGCTAATTAAACAGCAAACCTACATGTCCAAATCAGAGTGGCGACTGTTATATTTAGTATTATCAACCTTCACAACCTTTCACATTTAAGTATATTCCTTGTAAATCCTATGGCAGATTGATTTGTTTTAGTTACTCAATTCATTTTGGAACAGTAACAACAAACAATAGTCAATAAGTTGGAAAAATAAAATAAAGACAGACAAGACCTAAAACATAGTAAAAATAATCCTCAGTTTGGAGCAGATCTTTCCTGAAATTCACTATGACCCTGTCAAAAACCATGGTCTATGTTCTGCAGGTTCTCCTATTAACATATTTTATGCTGTTATTCTTATATCCCATTAGATTTTCAGTGAGATAAGAAAGTTCAGTGAGAAAAAAATCTATTTTTCCATCAAGCATTTAGTGCTAATTTCTACAGTCTTAAGCATTTCTGTAATATCCCCCCACCTTAAGCAACAGGGTTTGACTATCCTACCACTTTCAGTCCACATCATTCATCTGGAAAAAGTATAGATAAAACTTCACAATTATAAACCATGAAAGATGTACAGGAGTTAGTGTAAACTGAAAATAATAACAACATCAGAAAGTAAAAAGTCAAAAAATAAAGGAAAAGTCAAGAAAAAAGTAATTTTGTGATGCTTAATTCAGATTTGTTTATATTTAAGATTACAACACAGCAGTGAGGCAGTGAACAGGTAAAGATGGAATAAGGCACAATGGAAGTAGTATCCAAGTTGAAGATAAAAACAGCATTCTTCATTAAACTGTTTTATTCTCACTGCATGTGCTGCTCAATCTCTTTAGCTCATCATCTTAAAAATCTACCTGTGTAATCAATACATGCCAACACATCACAAAACAAAACAAGCTAAAAATAAAAGAGCAAGTTACTCAAGGTAATTCTTAAGCTGTGGCCTATGGTTTTCTTTTTCTTGTTATAGACATGCAAATCAGTCCACATCTTTTCCAAAGACACACAACAATATGCACGCGCACACACACAGCCAAAAACCCTGAAACATCAAGTTCTCAGCTCTTAAAAAGCAAACTTAGGCAACAACAGGACACCTTCTCAGGTTTTTCGCTTCACAAAATGCTGAACTAACTCTGGATATAGTTTCAGACAGGTTATTTTCCTGAATACAGTCCAAATACTGAACCTTTTCAGACTTCCTCATCATTTATCACATACTTTTTTTCTTTTTTTTAAAAAAAAGTTTCACTGATGTTCTTGTGCAGCAGTATAAAGACATTTAAATTTGCATAAGCATATCATAAATTTGATGTGGCAAGAGTAGATTCCTTTCTGTGATGGGATATTGTCTGTGTGGCTTGGCCATTAATGAACTTGATTAACTTATCCTTTGTGTATAAATGCCCAGACCAGGTTACAAACGACCAGGTTATGTGGTCATATTGAATCTGTGACCTTTGTACACAAATGCAGAGGTTTCTGTGCCTGAATTAAGAGACCAGGACAGTTATCTTGAAGGCAGTAACAGTCTCTTTCAGGAGTCTAGGAACAAGGGAAACAAAGTCCCACAGCAGGTTAATATGGGTTGTATTTATTATTTGGGTAGGGCTGATATTTTCCAAGCTGCCTAACAGATCTGAATGTCCAATTCACATAATGCAAATAACAATTTTAATAGTAATGCAACATCTGCAGTCTCAATCTTGATTATTCAGGCAAAACTCCTCATGAAAATGAGAAAATATGAACAACCTTCCATAGAAAACTATCTGTTGAATTAACCTCTGAATAACTTTCAGTGATTCATTGTTGATTCATTCAACTGTTGATTCATTCTGCTCTCTGAACTGCATTCCAGTACTCTGCCTTTCTTTTTGAGTTTAATGCCTGCCCTACCAATGCTTAGCCCAGGCCTACCCTTAACATTCGTCTCTTCTTCTGTGGGCACCACACTTTTTAAAGTTCCCCTTACGTTTACTGACATGATCTAGTCTTTCATTTGAACAACACAGTCCTAAAATATCATCATATCTGCATTAAACAGCAGTTCAGTAATATAATTTGATCAATCACTGAGAGCTATGAAATAATGTAAGGACATTCTAAAAGGTTTTGTTTTTTAAGCATTGGGAAAAAGCAGCAGACAGAAAGAAAAACTAAAAGTTCACCAGTAATCCAAAAGAGAGATACAGCACAGGCGAGGATGGTGTAAGCTTTCAAATACTGCCCCATCAGCATGCCTGGATGCAGAGATGGATGGGCTGCTTACAGAAAAGCAGAGGCTACTTAGGCATCTGAGCATAAGCAGTTTGAGGGTTCTCTGCTGAGACTGCTAACAATACTACTATATGGAATGGATCCAGTGTTGGGTCTGAATTAAATGTACTTTTCTTGTGCAGCTGAAGAGCAGTAGGACAGGCAATTTTATCTGGGATTAACAACACTGACATTCAACTTTAAAGCACTTGACCAGTACTTCCAATTGCCTGCGTCAAGACTTTTGTGCTTTTTCTGAACACACACAATTGTGCCTTACCTTGCAGAGTCATCCAGTTTCACAAAGTACACGAGAGAGAGAGAGAGAGAGAGAGAGACAGAGAGAGAGAGAGAAAGAATAACAAACCTTTCACAGAGGAGGATGCTCGCAGGCTAGGGAAAGGGATTAGTTGTTACGGACCATAATTAAATGAAAGGTAGAGGGAGGATGATATGTCTGTGTTTGTTGCCATCAGACAAGACAACATGCACAGGAGCCCAACATCACATACAATTAGTATTGTCACTAGAGCATTAATTAATCACTTCAGACACCTTATCTGTCTCCCACACCTCCCTGCCTCAACAATGTCATCATTTACATTGTATAATGTTGCTAACTAAAAACAACCTAGAGGTTTAATCGTCCACAGAGCAAGAAGCTTTAAGTGTTAGTGTTGTTTCCTTGCCCTCTGCCTCTTTTAAGTAACATATAAATAAGGCTATTAAAACACCGAACACTTAGTATGGATTTGGCAGAAGCTTGTCATTAAAAGACAGAGAAACACACATTGCTAGGTATAAAGGGGGGCAGAAGAAAAATGGTTCATCATGTCTGCAGCTACCCCACACCAGAAAGGCCACCTCATGGCATCTGCAGTAAGGTAGACAGAGATACCCAAGCTGACTTTCAACTGGACTTCTCTCTGCAATTTTTAACAACACAAAGGCATCCATGACTGAAAGTCCATTAGTCAAGAAGGACATCTGTAGTTCTGCTGAGAACAAGGGTATAAAAACAGGCTAATGCTTCTTCCAGTGTCTCTGAATTTAATAGGAAAACAATTTTAATTTTTACCTTGAAAATCAGACTCATTTATTTCCTTTCCAAGTAATTGCAATGTTTTCACAGATACCAGAATGGTTAGTTGTACTAAGTCCAGGCAGAAAAAGAAAAAAGTGATAAATAAGAAGCAGAAAAAGAAAAAAGTGATAAATAAGAATGGCTTGAAAAAATCCTTAATTGTCAAATAACTCTTCCACCATACACTGGAAAGCCTAGAAATCTTAAAAGCCCTGTTCAAGCTGGGGTTCCACTCTACCTATTAGGGTGGGCTATTAAGGAAGTAGAGAAATTAGCTTGCTTTCCCTTGACACACCTCACTCTACTAAAACTTAATCAAGAGAGATATTGCTTCAAAATGTTTCACTAAAAGTGAACTGGCAGTCTTCCAGCAGAAACAACCTTCACTGGGAAAATGCAACCTACTCTAGCTAGGAGATGGAAATGTTGTATTTTTATGTTCGCCTCCATCAAAGATTTGTTTACTTATCTGAATGTAACCAAATCCAAAGGTATTGTGAAGAGCGACCGTGGGTGTCTACCTCTAACATAGCCAAAACCTTCTCAGGGACACAAAAACTGACTTGCATTAACAGACAAAAAATGAGCATGCTTTCAAGAACTGAAACCAGGAATCCGTAGTATTTTAACATCTTTCCAAACACCTGTTTAATATAAAGAACTCTGTCTGGGCCCATAACGCTGTAAACTGAGTACTAGCTGCATGGGTAGATGTTGCTAATACAAATGAAGACAACAACAAGGTTAGACTTTGTACATTAAAAAATAAAAAGGTTAAGTAATTAAACCATAGACACCATGTTCAGTTTGAAGAATCATCCTCCCCCCACCTCCCCCACAAAAAATCAGGTGGGACTGCTGAAGTATCATAAATCTAAATTATCAAATCAACATTTATTAAAGAAACACATAATAACGCAAGTGAGGAAGGAAAACTCTACAGCACAACAAAAATATTCAGGTGTATAATCATACGGCTAGACACATACATTTTAAACCAAATCCTACTGAACTCAGTAGGTTGCCTTAAAGTCTAAGTTGGTGTGCTCCATATCACATGAGCAAATGTTATACAATAGTTACATCAAAGAGAAGCACAACACTGTAGGTTCTCCAGGTTTGCTACATCATTCTCAACATCATTCTTTTGCTTCTTGACACTGTATCTAGTTAATGCTCTTTTTAAAATATTTTTTCATCATTTCAAACACAAAGATTACTTTAGAGTGCTATTTGGCACGTTCAGTTGTCAGCTAAATCTCCTAAATTCTCCTTTGCAAATGGCCTAATAGCCTTGAAACTGCTACAGACACCCTTCTGAAGTTGATTGGTATGCAGGAGCAGAACAGATTCACATGGGCAAGCTTTGTTATAATCAGACCATTAAGCTTTTACTTTCCATTTGTAGTTTGACAGCAGCCCTTCAAAACCCAAAGAGATGTTTCTTCTTCAAGATTAACGAAACCGTACAAGACATTAGTTCTTTTTCCCATCTGGTACAAGTACCTCAGGTATTGAAGTGGCCACCCGCATGGACAGATAAAAGTGAACTGGAAGTTTCTGAAAGGTCAGGTACTCTTTGACACTACTAGGTATTTTAGAAATCTGAACAGATAATTTAATTTCTATCAACAAATACCTAAGCCAAACAAAATAGATGTCATCTAGCTAAACAGCATCAGCAGTAAGGAAGGAGCTGGTAACAGTCACACAGTACCAAAGTAGTAAGAAGTCTGGAAAAATGAAGATAGAAGAACAAGATGGGGGGGGGGGGGGATTCAGTGAAAAAAAAATATTAATTCAATGAAAAGCAATTATACTCTGAAGACAGAAGGAGATGGTTTTTGGAACAACTGTCATGATGCTACAAAGATTCCCCCCCTGTTTAGAACAGTTTCTGGGACTCAGCAAAAAAACTGCTGCTCCATTTTGATATTTAATAAGGTTTCTCAATAGACATTCCTCACTTAAAAAGAAGGAAGTTAAAGAAAAATGGAAGGGATAGAACAAGTAAGTTCACTCACAACTTTGATCTCAAGTCCTTTACATTCACTGTCATCATAGAATCAGGGAGGCTGTTTTCACTGGAGATTGTGTGCTCTACAGTAGCTATCACTGACAGAAATAAATACATTTGGAAGCAAGAAACTATTGCAAGTCAACACGTAGAGTTAAAGCTCTGGAAAGCTAAAGTCACTTCCTTGAAAAAAATGTCTTAAAAGTTCTGATCAAAATAAGAGAATCTCTTTCCAGTCAGAATAAGTTCATATATCTCAGTTAAGACAGTAAAAACCTAACACTCACAAAAAAAAAGTAAGCTCATTTGTAACTAAAAATTACAACAAAAGGCTTTCCGGCATACTACTTGAATAACAACTATTTCAACCACATGCCAGTGGGGCATAAAGCTTATTGCAGCTTGCTATGATTCAGGGCTTCCACCCTAGTTCACGCTTGGGTATAGAAAAATATTTAAGAAGAACTGAAAGTCTTCCTAGAGGACTTCTATTCTCCTTGTTCAGACATTCTATCGTTCATGCAGGTTCCTTATACGCATTTACAAAAAAAAGATGGCCAGCTTATGGCTTACTCCAGACCACCATCTCACTATAGCTGGGATGGCAGTATAGTTGTATTCCACTATATCCAAATTGTCAGAGAAAATGCTAACTTATATTGCTAGCACATAGATGTAACACGGACCCAAAGATCCCAAAGAAACGCTTATGGCTTTAAGTATGACACTGTGTAGTCAGTCACAAAATCACCAAATATTTTAAAAAAAAAAGTCATAAGGACCTTAATGATTATGTTTACTTGCTGGTCTGAGATAACAGACTTGATCTGCATCAGTCTGATCCTCCATTCCAATTCCATATGCTAGCTTCTTACAACACTGAACACCAAGAAGTGTGTTAACATAGCCCATCCAGGAAGATTAAACACAACAGTAAAGGCTGGGGTAATAAACGATCTGTGAGCTTAGAGCCTGAACCTTGAGAGCTTGAAAACTATGGACCAATAGGTTTTCAATGCAAAAGCATTAGGGAGAAAAAAAGAAAAAAAAAGTGAACTAAGAGGCAGGACTGCAACAAACAAGGTGACAGAGTGGAGACACATGCGTAATTAATGTCAGCAAACCAAGAATGACAAAGCATCTTGTATCCACAAATATAATTTCAAGTCTCCTTTTGAACTGGCTGTGACTTTTCCCACTCCAATCTACTTCATAAAAACAATAGAAAATGAAACATTGAAAATGCATGATACGTTGTTGATATTTTAAAGGTTTATTTTCTTTTCCAAGAGCTAGCTTGGCTGAAAGGACTGTAGTGAGTTGCTAATTATGCCTCATACCACTTTGCCCAATTCAGTTAGCTAATTATGTCTGAATACCTGTGCAGGTGCCACATATTTTAATACCCAAACATGAATTAGAATGATTTCATTTTTACTCATCACACCCTATCAGCAGCCATCTTTATTCTCTGCACTCTGTTGCTATCACTGCAATCCTTTCCAGTGAAGGAAGAGGTACTTAGTAGTAAGAAACAGAGTCTACCTGTTTCTGTACAAATACAGAAATATGCCTGAACATTACTATATGCTTTCAGGAATTGAGGAAAAAGAAAACCTCAGGGGGTCACTTTGTTTTTGTAACAATTATTTTGGTCTCAAGTTCATAATAGTCCAACAGAAATAGTGGCTAATGGTATTCCACCTCAGAGCATGAAAAAAGTCATATCAGTGAGGAGAAGCTGAGACAATTTCAAAGAAAAAGAAAAAACCAAACAAAAAGCCCCACAAATTAAAAGGGAAACAAAAAACAGTCTTAAAAATTTATTGTAAAGGCAAACGGACTTTGGAACCCTGTCAAAACATGCCTGAACAATCACAGACAAAACCTGCCAGAAGCAGCCAAATATTTGCAGCCCCTTTCCTGCTCTAGGCAACAGACAACAGAAACCTTAATACAATACTCCAAACAACCCTTGCTACCAAATAGTCACAAGTCCAGATAAACAAGTAACATTTTTCTTTGACTTAATGTCATGATCCACATTAAGATCAAAAAAAGTCTATTCAGACTAGGACCTTTGTAGTTTTGTTATTAGAGCTAAAAGTCAGGCTCTCAGAATTCTCCCCTTTCACACTTGTGAAATATACATGTATATATACACACACACACATGTGTATATCTCTATGTATTAAGAATTTTAAAAAGTTGGCTCTTCCAAGTTTTGATATTGACCTGCAATTTAGCTAAGCTATTACTCAGGTGGACTTCCCCACTTCCACCTTCTCCAAATATGAATATGCCATTCTGACAAATATCCTAAGTGTCTGTAAGGCAGCGCACTGATTCAGCTATCCTGAGAAATCTACAAAGTTTTTTCTTACACTGCAGAAGAGGTTCCTTCCTGAAGCCAGACTCATCACTGAGGCTTTGTAACACATATTTCATTGCCTTTGCATTCCCCAGCATCATGCGACAATTTAATAATTCTGTGGTATGCTTGTATCCCTGTCCCATTATTTGATTTTAAAGTATTCTTCCTTGTCACTTTGTTTTCTTACTATCTGCCCATGCTGCTGATTGCGGCAGTCCTCTCAGAGCCAGGCAGACTGCTCCTAGACAATCACTTATCCACCGAATGTAAGTTTGGATTTCAAAGACATCTCAGGAGCCTACTTCCTGAGATATTTTAATGGCTATTTGGCTCCTGTGTATCATAACCTTAATTCCCTGAAAGTATTAGCAACTAATTCTCACTGAGGTCAAAAGGAACTCAATGTATAAATAGTTCTGAAAGCAATGGGAGCTAGTCACGTTGCAGGTGGCAGACATCCACATGAAATCCTTAAGTGCCAATATCATTCGGGGGAGGGGAACCACCACCCACTATACCATACATGTGAACTGCTAAAAATAATCAATAAGTGACTCCATAGTCCTGCATTTTTATGAAAACACTGTCCTGTTGAGTTACATAAATTGTGCCTTTGGGTTGCCTATTATCCAAGACTTGGCTGCTTTCTTGTTCAGACTGAGTGACTAAAATACTTTAAGCTGGCAGAGATGAGCCCTTGGAAAAACAAAAAATATTCACATTGAATTATAATTCTTTCACTAATAAATGACATGCTATCAATGCAAAAATATTATGAAGAAAATAAAAACGGATGTTTGTTCTACTGTCATATGACACACACCAGGAGCTTCATTGTACATAAAGTTTAGACTACATAACTACAGGGGTGATTTTGAAGACGGTATAAACTCTGATGTACTGTTCAGCTCAGAGGCATTTGGATTCAGCTTATGTTAGAAATGTGTTTAACTATTTACTTAATCATTTAGTTACAAACCCAGTTAAGAGCCTCTACTTTGGCATACAGCTGTAGGGGCAGGACCTGAGGTTACAGGATCTTTTCTGTGAGATCACCTTTCCCTGCTGAGCACAGGCAGCTAGTGCATGGAAATCTTGATTCCACATACTAGGATGTTTGACTTGCTGCTTCTTGAAACCATTTATACTGTAACACCGAGGAGCACAATGGGTTACCTCTGCTCGATCTAGTATCTAAAATACTGTAAGTCTGAAAGACTAAGGAGGAAGGAAGATTTCAACATGTTTTTCCCATGATTCTCAGCTCAAAAGTATTCTTATGGGTGAAATTGCTTAAGGTTTTCTTGAACAGAACTATCTTTGATTAAATCTTTTCTCTGTCCACTCTGTTCCAGCAATGGCATCATTATGGTTCTGATAAGCTGATGTTAGACAGTATCTCACTTTACAATCCCATTTGAACTTGCAGTGATCATGGAAGAAATTTTTCCCCCTTTGCTGTTACACAAGCTTGAGCTGTTATATAAAAGGCATCAAAGTCCAAAGAATTAAAATCCTGCAGTGTGTTAAGAAAACTACTTATGCAACAGAATGAATGTCTGCAGAAACTTCAAAGAGAAAAGCTTTAAAACAGTGTTATTAATGTTTCTTGCTAACTAAAAGCCCTGGCCCACAGAGGTACATACTAGTATCTGTCTTCCAGAAAAGCATAATTCACACATTTCCATTCAGAATCATACAATCACAAATATCAGAAGGAATGACCTGCTATGGCCTTTACTATTTTCCCTTCCTTAGGCCTGGATTCCTAGTGGATTATGTTCTACTGAATATTTTAGGTATCATAAATAAGGGTATTTTTACCTCTCCTTTGGGATGCTACCTAGTAATATCCTAACTGACAGGGCACTATTCTGATAGACCATTTTATTTCCATAATGGTTGGATAATGATAATTGTATGATGGAATCTAAACCTTGATGAAAACTTTATCCAGCTGAGCACCAGTCTGTCTCTTACAACTTGCTTGATTTGTGTTTCCTGTTGCTTTCTTCACATCTGTTCTAATTTCTCCCTTAGAAAATGCCCCTCTCACAGCTATTGTCTTCCCTTTTGTGCCTGTAGGTGTGGCACTGAGCAGGCTGCCCCGTTCCAAGCCCTAGCAGGACTGACAAGCAGCCATCTCAGCGGAACTCACTCTCAAGACTCTTCTGAAAGAGAGTGGTCCAAATTTGCTTCTTTCATAGGTTATTAATAACCTAATGATACATCTCTGTTCTCTCTTCTTCCCTACCAGCTAAATTGTAGTGGCAGACATATTGCCAAGATGAGAGACCCGATGCTACCCAGCCATCTGCTAGGCAAGGTGAAGAACAAGCAGGATCAAAGTTGATCTCTTGGGCTTATGCCAAAACTTTCATACTTTAGAAAGAAAAGTCTCAATTCTTGATTTCAGGGTTTTGGTATTATCAGAACAGAAGCGGGTAATAAACCCACCAAACTGCAGAGCCTACCTGCTCAGGTTCCAATCTGATCGTGAAATACTCTATGCAAATATATCTCCCTTCATTCACTCATACAGCACAGGTTACTTCCAGTATTTGTAAAGGGTACACCCCCTGTAACAAATTCTACCAGTTTTACTCAAAATTGAAACATCCCTGTTAAAGGAATGGGCCGAATGTGAGATTAGGTCCTACTGAGACTAAGTATGGCATAACTGGACATTTAATTAGACAGTAGAAGTAGTGATCCTCTCCCTTTCTTGGTCTTTATTATTCAAAAACTTTGTTTTCTCCTATTTTATGATACTCTGTTATGATACTTGAAGCATGCTCAAAATTGAGAGGATTGTGCTTGTATTTTTTTGGTTTTGGTTGTGGTTTGGTTTTTTTTACCTTAAGAGTGAAACGATGGAGCAGGTGCTTCAGAAAGACTTACTTATTTTCAAACATATAATGTTTATAACCCATACCAATTAGTAATGGATAGTCTAAAAAAAAAAAAAAAAAAGAGTCCTTTATCTCTAAAGGTCTCTAATTAATTATTTAGAAAACAGTTTAATCAACTTCAGAACAGCTCTGTAACTGTAAAGAAGAGATATGGAGATTGTCCTGCCTACCACAGAAGTTAAGCTTTTTTGGAGGGGATCATAAGAGCTGGTTAGATGACAACAGCACAGATGACAGACCATGGAAGGAAACACAGACAATGAAGCTGCTGAAGTAGCTTACTAGTATGCAATCAGCCACATTAAATTTTGGCTAGCAATAATGTTCTTCCCCTAAAAAAAAAAAAAAGAAAAAAGAAAAAAAGAGAAAGGTTTAATAGTCAAATACTAAATTTGCCTGTCTTCAAAATATCAAAAATTCCCAGCTTTGTACCAGGTGATAGATTACAAATCTCTGAGAAAAGGAATCCATTTAATCAGACCACATTGCAGAGCACTTCAGTTTTCCCTGGATACTCTCAGTTAAACATCTGGAAACAGGCTGGACTTCCATATGGGGCAATTGTGCCAGAAGACCCACATTCTCTTCCAGCTGCCATTCATTCTTTCTTCTCTCTAAATTCACTTCATGAGGTTTTGCAGCATAGCACAAGGTACAGTTAGACCTCCTGAGTCATGGAATAAATAAGACTCTAACCCATTTTTCTTTGAGATGCATATGGGAAAGCACACAACCATCTGATTTTCTTCCTCCTTCTTGCTATCCCCTAGAACTCCGGCTGTTGATAAGCTTTGCTGCACATCAGCCAACTGGCCTCAAAATTAAATTTGACTAGTCTTAACCAAAAGGCCTACAAACAAGTGAAAATGAAGTTCTAGCTATTCCTTTATTATTTGGAGTAGCTTGCCACTCCAAATGAAGCATATTTTAAGCCTGTTGGTAGAATGGTATTTTAAGAAGCCTGGAACGTCACTGCTTGCTCCATGGCTAATTAAGCCATCCACTTGTATTGCTGTCAGCCTAGGAACCTCCCACTAGAATAAAAAGGGAAAGAGTAAGAGATTGCCCATGGTTTAAAGGCATTTTGTTAATGCATATCTTTGGTCATAAATTACTGTTTACCTGTCAACTGGGTTCAGAACACCCACAAGGTGTTCTTTGAAGTTAACCTCTTGGATTTAAAGATTTTTAAACAGCTGTTGAAAGACTGTTTGATCTGAAAATCTGAGTCTTTTGAAGTTGAGAGCTAATGGAAGACTTTTTTTTTCCCCAACAGTGATCAAGCAGTTAATGAGATAAAATGATAGGAAGACAGGCTTAAAAGAATATGTGGATGCATCTCATGTTAGGTTTTTTTGGTGTGGTTTTTTGGTTTGGGTTTTTTTTTTTTTTTGTAAGGATTAACAGGAAACCCAGACATAGTCAGGGCCTCATGAGTCAAAATCATAATGAAGAAGAAAATTAACTTTAGTCAGACACAGCTCTTTACTGGAATCAAAGCTATTTTGGGACTGTACTCTAAACCCCCTCACCAATGCATACAAAATACAAAATTAAGCTATTAGGGATTTGGCCTGTGCTGGTTTTGCATGCTAGGATGGCTGGTCCCTGACACACATGGCTAATACACCAAGGAAAGGGCTTGGCTAAACAAAATGAAGATCTGGTATAAATGAACTACACACATGCTCTTAATGTTTTTAAAACCCACAATGCACAGAGTTTTTATAATACCCCAACCATTCCAAGAAGTGCATTTTGAACCCAAGAAGTGAACCTTTTTCATTTTATTATTGAAATAAAGCACTTCCTAAAAGTAAAGCTAATATTAAAGCATTCATATTTTGAGATACTAAAACATCCTGCTCTTGTCGAACCAAATCCTCTGATGACAGAGTGCCCTAGTACCATGTAGCAGTGGCATAAGTTAGCTGCTGTAATTCATATGCCATACAGCATCAGAAAAAAGTCAAGACACAGGAAAAGGAGCCAGGCAAGTTCAAGGAAAATTTTAAGCTGTGGACAATAAGACTAAGAGGTAAAAAATTAGGTAGTGGATTAATTTCCTTATATTAAAATATGAATATGCCAAAATCATAGCTTAATTTACTATGAAAATGAATAAATCCACTTGCCAGTTATGTCTGACTTGGTTTTCATTAGGTTTTGTACAAGTCATTTGCCTAATTCATAAAAATATGTCTAAAAATGCAGAAAACTATTTTTAACATACCTCTTTACATAGGGTGATGTTCTATAAAGGATGGACAATAATAACATACATTTGTACTGAAAAAATGTTTTCCCCTCAATTCTTGCTACTTTTGTAGAACAGTAAGACTACTTTTAGCATTTTAAAAAAATCAGACTACAGATACAATCCACATTTATTTGTATCCTTCTTTAGATCACGCACAGCGTTCTCCTTGAAATCAATACCTGAGGATGATGAATCAGTCAAAAGAGTTGGTGAGCAAATAAAATGTTGAAATGTAAAGAAAACAGCTCCATAAAAGGACTTGCAAACTGGCTTGATAGCTTTGTGCACTCTACTTTAGCCCTCATAAGTTACAGTAAAATGGCAGAGGGCTTCAGTCCTGTATCCTCTAAGGGTGCAATGTAGCAGTGACAGAAATGGCAAGTAGAAGCCACGGGGAAAAAAATAGGATACCTCCGTTTATTTCCTTAAGCACATTCTGTTCTAGGACAGGAGTGACAAGGACACTTGCAACAGAACTGTTACATGACCTGAGCAAACTAGATAAAATGCAAATAACCACAAAAGAAGTAGGGAATACAAGCACATCTAACACCTAATTTGGCAATCATGTTACAAACCATAGATACAATCACTGATAAGTGAGAGAAAGTAGTTTTTACCGTCCTTCGATTATTGCCCACCAATAACCTAATAATTACTAACTACATTTGTATGTGTTCTTGCAAATCACCTGTAATGGCATAGTTAATAATGCAAAACCTCAGGCCAAGACACTTTTCCACTCTTTAATATGCTTGCACAACCCATGTAGTACATTTGTTGCTAATGTTTCCAGAACAAACCCAAACCCCACAACTGTCCAGTGCTCATCTAATCCAGTGTCTCATCTCTGATAGCAGCCAATACCAGATGTCTCAGGAAATACAAGGAAACCCCAAGGTGAACCCATCATAACACATAAGGCAAAAGACTTCTTTCTCTCCTTAAAGTAAATACTAGTTTATGCTCAGTTCTTTCCAATGACCACTATTAGCTTGACGTAGAGATGTGAGGATAGAGTAGTTGGACTGTCAAATATTATATTCACAATAATTTATTTCAGGTTTGCTGTCTCCAATGCCTCACCTAGAGCGCAAAGCAGCCAGTTTAGCATTCCCTATGCAAAGGACATATAAAACTATCCAAGAGGTGATGGGGAAGAAGGAATGAGGGGTAGAAAATTCAGGTCATCCAACCAACATTGAAAGTAATCTGCATTTGTGGCAGTGCAAGGAGTAAGACCTAGGAAATACAACCACTTATTTCCAATTTTTTTCTAAGTTGTAGCAGCAAAATTCACAGTTCTGTTTGGCATCACTGCTCATATTAAAGGGAGATATTATCTTTCAACTCAAGCCTCTTGTGAGTAGAGCACAATCACATCATAAATTAGGGAGTAAATTCTGTCAGTATATCTGATTAAAGCCTCATTTGAGCCATCTTTTTTTTTTTTTTTTTGTCTTCTATTATACTATAATATTAGCCCAAATATTCAGCTTTAAAAAGGAATCTTCAGCTAGTCCTGTTCCTTAGTCACCTGAGGAGTATGACAGAGGGTAATGACCAACAGTACAGAAATATGAAAAAGCAGCTTAAAGAGATATGTAGGCCTGAAGAAGGGAAGCTCACTATTCAAAGTGGTAGGCAGGAGTGTGGTCTTACTCAGTACAACCTGGAAGGTAACAGACAACAAAAGGAAAGAAAACACAGGAATTAAAAAATCGACAGGAGGGACAGAGCTTTGTAGTGGCAGTTGCCAAGGACAGTTCAACCTTATTATTATTGTTATCTGGCAAGGACAATAGATGCAATTGCTGCCATTTTAAAATACATGGCCTTGGTCTAACACCCACTTCTGTTATATGGTTGCAAGAAGATACTCAGCTACATCCAGGTTAGGTATAGGGGCTTTTTTAGCAGCTTAAATAAGGAAGACATGACGAGGAGTTGCACGAGGAGTTGCATGCTCATAAACAGCATGTTTACAAGCATGTTTGAGCAATTAGCTATCAAATGCTGCCAAACATAGATTTTGTTTTAGAAAAATATTACATCCAGTATCATTTCTTGTGATATTTCACTCTTTTCTGATTCCTAGACACAAAGTCAGAGAGTTAAAAACCTTACAGAGATACCAAAGAAAAATCATTGCAGCACTGCAGTGCTGGCAGTAAAACATTACCTGCCTGCTCTAGAGCATGCTGTGACCTCTCTGTGTTTATGGCCTAGATTCCCCACCTATACGTTTCTGTCAGCCTACATATATATTGAGTTCGACATCCAGCTGATAGAAGTGGAGCAAGAGCATGAAGGCAAGCACAGAGATGTTTGGTTAATTTTGTCTTTCAAAGGAAAAACTATTTTTTAAACAAATTGAAGAGCAAAAATACATTATACTCCAATTTATTGGATACATAGTGGAGAACATAATGACATTAACAAATCCATACCGCGCCTCCCAGGGTGAAGGTTATGATGCACATAATTTTAATGGGATGACTAATTTCTTTCATAACTGGTTGTTTGTGCCACCATGTACCATGGCTGAATGAGCAAATTATGACTCCAATAAATGGCACCATCCACAGGAGGAAAGTTTCTCTGATTTGAGAGTACTGAGACCTATAGTCTCACCTCTTGCATGTTCAGTAACAGGTTGGCTTAAATAATATCATCAAAAGTATAAAAAGGTCCCTACCCACAAATAGAGAAGTCCAGGTTGAGTTTTACATGTGATGCTAACAGCACTTTGCAGGCTGAAACCACAAGCAATGCCTGTTTTTAGGGGTCTAAAACCAACAGAATAAATACTAATTGATGGAATTATTTTCTCATCCTACAGTTATTCATAGACTCTGTGCTTTTAACCAGTTTTAAAAAGTTATCAAACAACCAGAAAACCAGAAAGGTTGTTTTGTAAATGCAACTTCTTAATGAACATAAACTGAGTGTATCATAGGAGTCTCTTCCCAACACCAAACAAATAAATGTTATACTCTTGAGCTCTAGAAAACTGGTACATATACTCAGTACGAGTTTTAAACAGGATGAGGTAGAAGTCACATGTAATATCCTGAAGCAATTTTGTTCACACAAGCAAGCTTAGAGATGTATTCATTCTTTTAGTACATCAGAGTGTTCCTATTCATAAAGCCTTTGTCACTGATAGTTAAATGGCAAGTCCTTCAAGGTGGCATCCTTAAGTGGGTATTTTCTGATTCATTAGGACTAGAAGATGTGTCACATAAGGCCCTCCTGGCAAAGCTTTCAAAGTGACATATAATACATAACCCCGTGGATGTTAGCACAGGTCAGGCTCACTTTATTCGACTTACTAGAAAGGGAACAAGGGCTGGACTGGTGCACTTATTGAATATGCCAATCCCCAGAAAAAAGTCTGCAGTTGGAATCACCACAGGGAGAACTATCTAGAGTGGCTTACGTTATCAGTGTCTTCACTGTAATTGAAGAATTTTTTAAAATATCACTACCACACATCAGATTGTATCGTCATTGTTTTTTCTAATTAATAAGTTCTGTGATACAGAGAGAAAAATAAATAAGGCAGTGCTCCATGTAAAACTGGTCTGCCATTTCACATGTTAAATCCTATATACACTGCTGGGAGAGCAAGGAAGCATCAAAGCCTTTGCCACAACATGAAAATTTTAATCTCTTGGAGAATTCAGTGACATCACCCTGAAAACTGGCTTAAGATACCCACACTGCTGAAAACTACTCTAGCACTGAGTTTTGAATAGTGTGAGAAATGCAATATGAACAGTTTTACCCTTCATTTATGGTAAAGCATACCACTGTGCAGAAAACTGATTTGAGCCCTATACACTGCTTCAGTTTCACCCAAGACTACAGCATTTCAGTGTTTTGAGTGATACATAGACCCTGAAGGTAAAGCAAGTTAACAGTCACTGAATCCCAGTTCATTGTCAATACGTTTTTTCTTTCTCTGACCTACCCTGGCTTTTCATTTCGTCTTAATCAAATTACCTGGAGAAGTCTTTTACATAGTTACCCATAAACTGAAATGGCTGGGAAGGAATAATTACTTATCTTACAGTAGCTAATTTTGAGAAATTCAGCTGGAACTAACCACAGCTATAGAAGCCAATTTTATAGAAAGGATTTTTCTCTCCTCATACAAACAAGTCTCAGCTTCCTTCGCATACAAGGAGTATATGTGGCTTGCTTAGACAAAAGAAAAAAAGAAAAAAAGAATCCACAAAACAATGAAATAAGAGAATCCACTCCAGTGTTCCAATGTCATAAGGCTGAGCACAACACTTATGAAATAGCTCATAAACAGAGAAAGAATCCCTGGCATAAGTCTAGATGAGGTTTAAATACAGCACAATGTCCCCAAAGTCAAGGATGGGACTGTAACCATGTATTTTGAGGAAACATGTGCTCAGACTTCAGGTCAACACATCTTGCAAATACTAGCCACAAAAACTAATTTTGAAAATAAATAGCAGATAAGAACAAACTGGAAGAATTATTTTAGCTCAGCATGGATATGCCAGCATCCAAGAATATAACTTGCAGCCACATCTTCCTGCAAATTCTTCCTAGATATGTCAGAAGATTAATTTTTAAGATTCTAACTTTAAAACCACTCTCTTTAGCTTTCTCCTAGCATGTGCACCACAGGTCATTTTAGAGAACCTGAATCTCAAAGAAAAGAAAAAGGAACTCTGAAGTATAGAGCAGGTAGGTACTGTGACGCCATTAACCATTAATCACAACAAGGGGGCTGGAAGCCAATAAAGCTAGCCTGCTTCGTTTCCAGTATATCACTGAAGCAATTCAGTGATTTTGCTTTCTTGGTTCAGATTTTTAAGGCATATTTTCCATCTCTGGGTGACTTCATTAAGCCCTGAATTATGTCCTGAATTCAAACCAGCTTCCTTCAAGTTCAAAGTACAAACTGTCACAAGTTGGCCAGATTGATCTGCTTTAAGTGCCCACAAGATCTGATATTGCACCGAACTTTGGCAACCATTACACTCATGCAACTTGTCAGTGAGAAAGGAAGCAGTGGGAAGAAACATTCATGAATATGCCTGCAACTAAAGCTGAATTTTGATTTAGTTGAATTCATAACTCATTTATGTTCATTTCTGTGGATGATCAGATGCTAGAGATTTATGCACAAAAATGAACTGAGCACTTAGTCACCAAAAGGGAATTCTGAGCAGCATTTTCAATGGCAAGGTCTGCCAGTGCTGGTGAGCTACACAAGTCACCTAATCAGACAAGGGAAATAAGCACACACACACACACAAAATAGTAATATATGTAAATCTAGCACAAATTACAAATATTCACAGTGAGGTGTTCACAGATGAGCTGCTAATCAGTACCGATTCACTGAGGAGTGGAAGCTCAGTGGTCTGGGTTATGCTCTCTACCTATCTGCAGAAAATGTAAAGTGCTAGTAACCATTTCTGTAACAGAGCATTTGGAAAGCTACAAGTAAAAGCCACAAGATAGGAGAGAGAGCCATCAGTAGTAAACCAGGAACTGTACAACTCTCTGTTATCCTTTCACAAATGGGGGTGAAGGGGCAGGGAGGAAATAAGATGGCTGATTATTTGTTATGATAACTTGCACAACCCTACATGACAACACAGACGACTCCAATTAAGTCCCCTATGATTTCATGTTTACTGAAAATCTGCACAGTGCTAAGGCACAGCCTAACTGTCCTAAACAAAGTGACGATCTCATACATTCCCTCATATAAAACCCCCCTTATGTGCACTCCATGGTTCTCTAAAGTACATGGTTCTCATATAGTACATCAGGTTTCAGAAGGGCAAATGGTAACTTGGCTTAATCGGAAGCCTTCAGGAGAGCTCCATCATAACACTTTCTTCTTCAGATTATATGAAAAATCCAAGAACTGTGTTACAGGAGATTTAAGTTAGAACAGCACAGAGGCTCAACTGTAAGAGTCTTTTACATTTTGGACTTTCAAATTCTTAAATTTGCCCTTTACTTAAAAAAGTCAATGATTTCACCAAGAAAGTTTGATTAGTTTCTTTTACTTTCTGTAATGAAGTGCCATCCTTTTTACACTTGAAAGGATCTTTGTAATAACGCAACATTGATCTTTTGAATACAGATGAGCTAACCTAGATAATAGGATTTCATACCCAAAAGAAAGGGCTTCTGAGCATATATATCTAAGGCTCGAGTGCCATCAAGAGGATTTTGAAGATAAGGCACCTATTCACGAGCAAATGTTTAGATTTGGCATTGCAAGAATACTCTTTCATTTCCATTATATTAGTAGGTGATCTTTTAATGCAAAGAAAAATTCCTTGGCATAACTGAGAATATAGTAAACACACACACACGAGTGATGGTGCAGAACCAAGCATGAAGAAGTAATACAAAGAAGCAGCCATCAGCAGCTTCCATGGATAAGAATTTTGGAGCTTTTCTTGGTTTGGTAGTCCTCTCCACACCACGATACCTACTTTATTAACTGTGATAACATCTTCTGGAAAGATAGCATGGTTTGAGAAAAATGTTAATGGTATTTTCATAGACAGAAAGGGCAATGAGGAATTTTTATTTAATATATCTGTTTCTATATTTAGAAGGGGAGTTTCACAATAGAAACTGTGCCAAAAACAGTGCCCAGTGGAAAACTGACAAGTTGCCTGTGTTCCTAACAAATAACCATCATTTACCATTTCCTTAGAGTGCCTAAATACAAAACCATCATTTCCAGCAAACAGAGCACAGAATTGGGTATCAAAATACTTGGATTTTCTTCCCAGTTGTAGTACAACCTTGTTGCATTCACTTCTCAGTCAGTGTAACAAATCTGCATTTTTATTCCTCCATCATTTTCTTCCTTCTGTTCAGTTACTTTAACAACCACAATGTGACAGCAGCAATTTCTTCTTATGTGCTTCTAATACACTCATACTGCTAGGTCTGTTTCATAATCTATAATAATTTCATTAACTCTGCCCCTTGCAAATAAAGATTGGGCCTATTCTGAAAAGGAAAGCCGTGATGGAAAGAGTCTTAAAAGCAATTCAGGATGGATTCCGTGTCACCCATGACCTGTAACACAGAAAAACATTTAGCACAAAACCAGACTTATTAAGGGGAAAAAAAGAAATCCAAGCACCTGTGCCAGAAAGCACCTTGTATAACGAAAGTAAAACCCTTCCCCTCCTCCTCCCAGAGAAAAACATAGCTTCTAACATCTCATCCAAGCCAGGCTGCCAAATCATTGTCGTAATGGAACAGCAAGAGCTGAACTCAAACTGTGCCTCAACACCATTTTCAAACACAACTCTATTCCAAGCGTAGGCAGAGCCTTTGAGGAAGATAACATAAAGAGCCATTTCAACTGACCTTTTTGAAATCTTTTTATGATATAGCCCATTAATAGGCTTATTGGGAAAGCATTTTGCACCAGAAAGATTTGTAATGGTCTGGATAACTTCAGTTGGACTTTTCCCATACAGAGCAATCAGATTTTGCTGGTGACAGCACACATGTGCCATCATTTCAGCTTCAGCTCTCCAGGCTTTCAGACTACTGAAACACAATCATTCTATATTCAGAACATCAAGCGCTTCTGTTAGACCATGATAGCAGCAGGATACCTCCCGATTTTTTTCTTTGCAAGTGCCTTCAGGCAGCACCTATAGATTGGTAGTTTAAGAAGAAAGACAGACTGAGCCATGGCTTTAACTTGTAAACAGGGTCTTTGAAAGAGCAAAGGTGTGAGTTTGTCTCCAGTAAAGCAAACTTACTTTGCTGTTTGCTTTAGGCATTTTTGTGATAAATCTACAGAGTAGGAATGGATTTCCTGTCCGTCTCTGCAAACTTGCCTTTTACTGAACCAATCAAAACTGCCAGAATTTTATTTCCAATGCCAACATGTGTGTCAGGGTCAAAGGCAAGGGGTCAAAAGTGCATTTCAGGATTAGGTGCATTTCTATTGAATGTTTATGCAATCTACTGTAGTAAGTGAAAATTAAACACTAGAATTTCCAGGGTGTCAGGAGGCAGAATGAGAAGGCTCTGCTGTTCTTCTTCCGGCTTCTTTATTAATGCACTTCTGTCATCATGTATCAGTAATTGACACCTCCAGATGAAGCAGATAAACATTCAATTTAAAATAGCAAGCTTTCACAATTATAAAATAATATTGTTTTTATTTTAATTAGATAAACAAAACTAAATCCTGTAGAGTGTTTTCCACCCCAAGATCTCAGTATGTTTTACAAGAAAAGTCCCAAACCAATTGCAATCACGATTTTCTCATTACCGGTTGAGAAAACTACAATGCAACAACTTGCTTGAAGTCACACAAATTTTCAGACTTTGGGCCATTGTTATCACTTCACAGCATCCTGCAGAAAAGGAACAAGGAGGCACATTTCCACACACATGCCCCAAAAATGATCCTATTGTGTCCAGCCATTCTAACCTTTCTGTAGAAAAACACACCAGAAATCATAATGACAGGCTTGGCAGGTAGCATCTAGCTAAATATCATCTATTTTACAAGTGTTACATCAGAGGGAAAATGAACGTCCTACTTACACCATTAGCATGTGTCCATCAAATTGACAAATGCAGATAAATCAGCTGCTTTGCTGCTTCTATCAATATAAATACATAAAGAAATAATAAACATTATAAATTTTTAACTACCTCTTTGCTTCTACCTGCAAACATGAAATTCCCTCACGCTTCAATAACCGAAAAAATATACTCAATGAAGTCTAACAAATGTGCCATCTGTTCCGAGAAAGCTGATAAACCAGAGCAACAGTTAAATGAGACAACACTGACCTCCGGTGGCAGCTTTGCAGAGAAACAACTCCAGCAGCAAACGGCTCGTTTCTGAAACCGCGGGAATTTTCCTGAATACTGTCCTCATCATTCACCACTGTTGCAGCAACACGAGAAAGCCCTAGTCACAGGCAGGGGCGCTCAGCCTCAGACGCACACTTCAGAGTCAAAGCGAGCACCACAACTCCCGAGGACAGACTGAACAAGTTAGCAACGCTCGAAGAGGAAAAACAGTTGCAAATAATCTTTGTTCCTTTGCTTTAGTTTAAGTCTATTACATCTCTTTTCTTTAACGGTGCACACAGAGATTTAAATTAAACAAGACGATGATCCCCTCCTCTCCATCCCCCCCCCCAAAAAAAAAACAACCCACAAACAAACAAACAAACCCACTGAAGCATAAGCATACACACACGAAAAAAAAAAAACCAAAACAAAACCCTCTTCCCCCCAATGGAATGGTTAAGCACAAGAACAGATCATTTAACGAGATGGCACACTTTCCAGAACGGGCTTGTCTCAGGAACAGGCTTGGTGACTAGCTGTGCTTGCTCTTGCGCTGGGGCTAGGTGCTAGAGGAGCCTTCTTCCCAAGCCATCATCTGTAACTCACTTGTCCTGAAAAACACTAGCTTTACACAAATTCCACCCTCCTGTAGTTCACAGGCTGTTCACATCATTATCACGTGTTAAGCTGCACTGCTTAATGCATTACTAGAAGCCATTAACGTCCACCCTGCATTGCTTGTTCCTTTGTAGAGAAAAAAGGCACGTTCAAAAAACAGCTATTGTTTTTGTAGGCATTGAGATGACTGTGGACTGCACTTACCTTAGTGAACAAGGCCAAGGAAGAGAGGTGGGTTTTTCCCCACGTGAAGGCGGGGTGACAGTGTTCATAAATCTCCATTCTGTAACCTCTTCCCAGCACAAAGGCAAAACAAAAGCGTATTCTGAAGACTAACACTTAAACTAGAAAAGAAGTATAACTACCACCTAGAAACTCCATCCACAGTTTTCATGCACATCACATGTAAGAACCTTTGTACTTGGTGCAGGCTGCATTTGGCTACTGCCATGCAGATACAGATGACGACCCTGAACCTCAGTTAAAGTCTTGAGGAATCTTATTGTTTTTATTCATCTGACCTAAATAGAGGGAAATACAGGAAGCAAGTAGAGAATGATGATATGTTAATGCAAAATGCCTGTGAGCAGTATTAGATTAACCCACTGACCGCAGAAATAAATGGTCCAAATAGAAGCCACGAAAAGGACATATCTATAGCTCTAAAACACAGCAATTCAGCACAGCAAATGCATTACCTGTAGAATACTTGTAAGAGCTATGCTTTTTTACAGAAAAACCAGCATATCGAGCCCTCAGAAGCACAGTTAAGTCTCCACAGCAGCTCTCACTGCCTCAACGGTCGGTGGGGTTACAGTAGCGAGCGTGTAGCAAAAACATAAAGCTTCACACCTCAACAGTCAACTCATTTTACAGTTTGGAGAAGTCAGAAGTATTAGAAGATCATGAAAAAAAAAAATTCCTCAAGAGTCCTTTTAAGTAAGCAGCTTAAACTATTATACTTCGAAAAAAATTAACCCTGCAGTAGCTAAACAAGCACAGCAATTTCTCCCGAAGTTTTCTCAAGACAGGATAATTTACCACAAACAGAAGAACAAGAAGACAGTAGTCCCAAACATAATCCTGAAAGAACACAAATGCACAGTAAGCAAAAAAAATTAATAAAAATGAAGGAAAAACAAATGTGCAGACGCCCCCTCGAGCCAAAGCCCGGCAGGCAGGCCTCGCCCTCAGCCAGGCGGCGCCATCTTGGGCTCCCTGCTGCGGGATGGGGGGCAGGAGGAGGAGGAGGGCAAGAAGGCGGCTACCACCACCACCACCACCTGCCAGTGTGAGGTGAGCATCCCAGATTTTAAGCTTCTGCTTTCGCATTTCTCCTGTGCTGATAGCTGTGGTGCATATTAAGGGGTTTCATTCTCAGAAAAGAAACATGGAAAAAGATAAAAACCTTGTGAAGCTCATCTTTTTTGACTAATTGCTGCTGTGCAGTTTAAGGGGAAACAATGACTTAGGCATCAGACTTGAGGATTGGTTTGTACAAAAAAAGCAGCTCCATGCAGAGAAGTAATTGTAAAGCCCAACTTGAATAGAAGTGCTTGCGACATTGAAGTCTGGCCAGCAAAATGCAGCTAGTGCATTTATTTAAACATTTTCTCATAATGCTAGCAGCCCCCATGAAAGCGTTCACTTTGTGCTTGAGAACTAGAAAATGAGACTGTCAACTACGAAAGTTACTCTGACCAATTTAATTTCCCTGTGTAAACTGGGTGAAGCCTTCAGTGCAGAACTGAAACAAGCTTTTGAAGTTATTTCAGTGTCACAGGACGCTCTCCCCGGGCATTGCTTTAGAAATGGTGGCACCGCCAGCAACAAGGCCTTATATAGGAAAGGCCCTATGCAGGACATGCCTTAGATGGACACTGACTACAACTGCAGCTAAAGGTATGAAAAACCCACTGGGGTCCAATCTGGGAAGAGTTTTCCAGCCCAGGCAAAGTACTCTAAGGTGAAAATGTCCCTGCTGTGCTCTGAGCGAAGTTCTGAAATTTTTCATGTAAAATAACAGCAAAGTCATAAGTGGCTGCAGGAGGTGGAAATGAAAATGAAGATGAAGGCCCAGAGAGTTGTCCTGGCTCCAGCAGTTTCCATCCCCAATTTAATGCAACACATGATCTTTGACCACTTCCTAAAATAGGTGACTTAATTACTACCAGGGTCCTTGATGCCAGCTTGGAGCCCTTCCTCTATTCCTAACTTAACGTGAAGGTAGATATTCATAAGTGATACAGGATCAAGCCTCCACTATAACAACCCCTGCAGTGACTGGGGTTACATTAGGACAGTACTAAAGTCAGCAGGGAATACTTACATGCAATAAAGAGAAACACAAAGCCTCAGGGGACCACTAAGCAGTTGCTGAAAATCAGATGGAGAATTTTTGCAATAAAAGTGTTACACAGTATTTATGCCTGTTGTCTCTACCTGCCATAATCCAGTCCACTAGCTATCTTTTCTCAAGCTATGTTTATGGACTTTGAAAATGAGTCATCTTTTGGTTTATGTAGGTTTAAGAATTTTTCCCCTCCCTCCCCATAATCCAGATAAATGATATCCACTCTTGCTGTCCTGTCTACTCAGATCTACCAAGCACATTTATCTTGCCTAATCTTCTTTTCCAGGATCCATGCTGACTACCCCTTAAGCAATTACATATATCTAAATGTTCTGTGTGCATAATTGCTCTCCATGTATTTTCTGCTGCTGAGATCAGATTTATAAGCCTACCGTGTTCTCAATCTTCTAGTCAATCTGCTTCTATTAGATGCTCACTGGTGCCTAATGCCATGCTTTGTCCTTTAATAAATTATCAGTAAAATATATACTTTTTGAAAAGAAATTCAAAATGGCCACCACTAAGACTCAAGAAGGGAAACTTTCTCAGCTATGTGTCTCCACTCTCATCCATCCTAGAGGCTTTTCATTTCATACAGGCCTGACAATTTGGAAAAGCCAAGTTGAAATAGCCTTTCTTAACACTTCCCTGGTCAGGGAGAAGCACAAGTGGGCTGCACATGGAGCAGGGGAGCAGGCCAAGCTCCTCACCCACTGGCCACAGTCCTGCTGTGACAGCAGCCAGCCCTGGGGGCAAAGCCCAGGGAGACTTCCCACAAAGCCTCTCCCAGCAGCCTGATCCTAGAGCCTGCGGTGGGGGTCACGGCTGACCCCTCACTGCAGCCAAACCTGGCCAGGGCCAGGGAAGAGGGGCTGCAGAGCCAGTGGCACCTTCAGAGCCCTGACTTCCAACTGCAGTATACCCTGATGTTCTAAATCTTTACCTGCAGCCTATCACTCCACTATTAAATTAATTCCCTTGCATTTTTCATATCTGTTCAGTATTCTTTCTGTTCCCTATATTGTCCCTAGTAGTTATTGCCTGGTAGTTAGCCTTCTCTGTTATAGCTCTCCTTTCCCTACTGGAAGTCCTCCTCAAAAATCAAACAAAAGGGAGACCAAGCATAACCTGACATCTGAAACTAAAATGAAAATAAAGACTGAATATAGTGTCATATTTTACAGAATTTCCCTCCAACTCCACGTCTATTACCTCAGAGAGAGAAGGAAATTAGTCCTTGCTCTGTACTGCAAGGGGTCCAGAGCCAGTATTTCCAGAGTCCCCCTCCTTTTGTCTAGACTTCCTGTTTCTAACTTGCTCTTTTCCCTTCCTCTGCATTAGTTTAACAGTGACCTCCAGAAGTGAAGCTTGTAGGTCTGTGGGATATGTAAGCACTTACAAGGAATGGCCCTGTGGTCACAGTTTGATGAATCACGTTTTTAGAAGCTGAAGAAAATGTACTCTTCCCCAAGCCTGTAGCATTGCATGGGGTTGTTGTGACCAAAGTGTATAACCTGGCACTTGGCCTTGTTAAACCTCATACAATTGACCTCGGCCCATCGATCCAGCCTGTTCGGGTTCCTCTGCAAAGCCTTCCTACCCTCAAGCAGATCGACACTCCCGCCCAATATAGTGTCATCTGCAAACTTACTGAGGGTGCACTCGATCCCCTCATCCAGATCATTGATAAAGGTATTAAAAAAGACCAGCCCCAAAACTCAGCCCTGGGGAACTCTGCTTGTGACTGGCTGCCAACTAGATTTAGCTCCATTCACCACCACTCTCTGGGCTCAACCATCCTGCCAGTTTTTTACCCAGCGAGGAGTACACCCGTCCAAGCCATGAGCAGCCAGTTTCTCCAGGAGAATGCTGTGGGAAACAGTGTCAAAGGCTTTACTGAAGTCTGAGTAGACAACATCCACAGCCCTTCTCGTCCACTAAGTCGGTCACCTGGTCATAGAAAGAGATCAGGTTGGTCAGGCATGATCTGCCTTTCATGAACCCATGCTGGCTGGGCCTGATCCCCTGGTTGTCCTGCACATGCCACATGATGGCACTCAAGACGATCTGCTCCATAACCTTCCCTGGCACTGAGGTCAGGCTGACAGGCCTTATTTCCATGGATCCTGCTTCCAGCCCTTCGTGTAGATGGGTGTCACATTTGCTAACCTCAGTCAACTGGGACCTCCCCAGTTAGCCAGGACTGCTGATAAAGGATGGAAAGTGGCTTGGTGAGCACTTCTATCAGCTTCCTCAGTACCCTTGGGTGGGTCCCATCCGGCCCCATAGACTTGTCTGTGTCCAAGTGGTCTAGCAGGTTGCTAACCATCTCTCCTTGGATTATGGGGGCTTCATTCTGCTCCCCGTCCCTGCCTTCCAGCTCAGGGGGCTGGGTCCCTGGACAGCAACTGGTCTTACTATTAAAGACTGAAGCAAAGAAGGCAATAAGTACCTCAGCCTTTTCCTCAGCCTTTGTCACTATGTTTCTCCCCACATCCAATAAAGGATGGAAATACTTCATAGCCCTCCTTTTGTTGGTAATGTATTTACAGAAACATTTTTATAGTCTTTTGCAGCAGTAGCCAGATTAAGTTCTAGTTGGGCTTTGGCCCTTCTGATTTTCCCCCTGAATAACCTCACTACATCCTTGTAGTCCTCCTGAGTAGCCTGCCCCTTCTTCCAAAGGTCATAAACTCTCCTTTTTTTCCTAAGTTCCAGCAAAAGGTCTCTGTTCAGCTAGGCCAGTCTTCTTCCCTGCCAGCTCATCTTTCAGCACATGGGGATGACCTGCTCCTGCACCTTTAAGATTTCCTTCTCAAAGAACGTCCAGCCTTCCTGCTCCTTTGCCCTTCAGTACTGCCTCCCAAGGAACGCTATCAACCAGGCTCCTAAACAGGCCAGTCTGTCCTCTGGAAGTCCAAGGTGACAGTTCTGCCGACCCCCCACCTTACTTCTCCAAGAATCAAAAAATCCATCATTTTGTGATTACTGTGCCCAAGATGGCCTCCAACCATCACATCACCCACAAGTCCTTCTCTGTTCACAAAAAGCAGAGGTGCCTTTCCTAGTTGGCTCCCTCACCAGCTGTGTCGGGAAGCTATCTTCCGCACACTCCAGGAACTTCCTAGACTTTACTTTCTGCTGTATTTTATTTCCAGCAGACATCTGATAAGATGAAGTTCCCCACAAGAACAAGTGCTGAAAGGGATGAAAACATACGATGAATATTATGCATGTTAGTATTTTAGTTACTGAGTTATCTTCATTTACACAAATGTTATTTAACTTGCTTTCAGATGAATGATTTTGTTTATGGACACTGGTTGTCTTGTACTTACACTGTGTCTCTTTATGCTTTTTTCCTTCTTAGTATCTGTTGCCTGTTGTATCCCTGTCATCAGTGTACACAATTGCATTTATATTGGAGCTAAGTATCCACTAAAGACCTGAAATTGTCATGCACAGACTTGGTTTCTGTTTATTTTTCCTTTAGTTTATCAGAGATAGTATAGTCCCCCATAGTCCAGGAAGTATGGTGCTCTGGGTCCTTGGGGAGAAAATCTGAAGATACTGCTTCACCTGTGTGAATCAAGCAGCTCTTCATAATGCCTCTTTGATGTTCATACACCTGGGAGTGGATAAACAAAGTACCTGCTGCTGTCACCCACTGGGCTGTGTGTGCCTGTATTGACTGTTCTTGTAAGGAACAGTAAAACATAGCAAGACTGTTGTTTTACAGTTTAGATTCATACAGAAAATATACAGAACATCACACAGAGGAGCATGTTTTGCTTTCATTTGGACCTTTCTTTTCACAAACTCTTCCCTTCCTGCCATCTTCCTGTGGGAACTGAACTTGGGCAAAATAAAGTCCCCTTGTATACAAGGGCATGTTTGTTCATGTTTGGTTCTTCAGACTGACACCCATCTTTTGAAACTCCGCTGTTGCAAAGTATGCACTGCTCAAAATATTCCTTTTCCCACTTCTGCTAGAATACTGAAATATATAATTCATCTCAACCTTGTGCCTTGTCAGCTTTTAATACTTCTAATTGCCTGTCTGTTCCAGCATAATCATAAAATCTTTTAACATCTCACTTACTCCAGTTTCCAGAATTTGACCTTCTTCAGCCTTTTTCATGAATAACAGGCCAAATAAATTCATTTAGACTACTGGTAGTGTCAGCATCATTCATCTTCAGCTTTTTTTACTGGATTTCGCCCTGGCTATTTGCTGCGTATAAATACAAAATAGTGTTTCACTTATTTCTACATTTTCTTAATTCTTGTAACCTTTTTCTGTCATAGAATTGTAGGATAATTCAGGTCAGAAGGCACCACAGGAGGTCTCTAATCTGACCTGCTCTAAACAGGGTCAGGTAAGGATAGGTGGCTTTATTCTGTCTGGTCTTGAAAAGCTACAAGGACAGAAACTGCACAGCCTCTCTGGGCAACTTGTTCCAGTGCCCGACTGTCCTCATGGTGTGAATAGCTTTCCTTATGTCCAGTCTGAATCACTCGTGTTTAAGTTTATGTCCATTGCCTCTTGTTCAACAGCTCTTCAGCAACCTGCCTGCCAGAACCCCCGGCACATTCCTGCAGAGCTGCTCCCCAGCCTGGATCAACTGCAAAAGGCTCTTCCTTCCCAAGTACAGCATTTGGCATTTGTCCTTGATGGATTTTATAAGGTCCCTGTTGTCCATTCCTGCAGCCTGTTTAGATCCATCTGAATGGCAGCCTTGCCCTTGAGCACAGCAACTGCTTCTCACAGTTTGATGCCATCTGCAGACTTGTTGAGCATGCACTCCATCACCTTCCCCAGGTCATAGATTCATCCCATTTGTTTCTTCCAGCTGTGACAGAGAAGGAAGCCGTTGTCTTCACAGTAGAAATGATGCAGCTGGTGTTGTCCTTCCAATATTGGTCTCAGGGCTGGCATTCACCTCAGAGATGAGCTCTTCAGGGTTACCATTGAACTAATTGAACTTATATGGGATATTTGTGCTACCTCTTTGTATCTCCTGCGGCAACAGAACTAAGTGGCTAGGACTGGTATACAAATCCAAGCTTCCTTTATATTGATTCTTTTCCCTTGACTCCTGTTAAGCTTTTTTTTTCATACCTTATTTGCCCATCCATCATTCAGGACTTTCAAAAACTGCTGTCCTGATTTTCCTATATTCTAATGACTCAGAGTTCCCAAGACACTTACTATTAGATGATGATCAGTAATTCTGAAAATTAGACCATTCGCTGGTTGAATCAACAGGCAAGAACAGAACCTGGTATTTGAAGTTGTACAGGGCTGTTTTGGAAACTTCCCACACAGGCAGTGGCAACAGGCACAACAAGCTGTGCATCGAACATACCAGGCAAATAAAGTGTGTGTATATATATATATATATAAAAATGAGGATCAGAAACTCCAAACACTTAAAGTTCCTACTGATGACTAAAGAGATCTGTGTGCTGGAGTGCAGGTAGAAGGAGGAAGAGCATAGCAGGAAGTCAGAAAATGTTTGTATGTACAGCTGGGGCTTAAAGGCATTAGCCCTGAGTGTTCAAAAGAAGCTTTTCCTGGACACATTGGCTAAATTACTTTTCTGTCTTCTGGCAGTGGGCCACCCTGAAGGACTAAGAGCCTATTAACCACAACCGCTCCCACCACCACCTAAGCTGTTCCCTTAGCTCAAATCATAGAAACGTGTATGTTGGTACAAGAGGACCTTTGCCTATAAAATGTTTCTGTAATTTCTCTAGTAGTACTAACAGTGTGAGTAATTACCTTTCCCAGATTTCTTTAAAGTAAAATCTAGAAGCGATTTAGCCCCTCCTTTGCCTTTTACCAACACAACAATCCCATGAAATGCAGGGCAAGCCCTGTCTGCACATATTCTTACTAGTAGAGAATTGTCACTGCAGCTGGGGTAGGAGCAGTGGCTTTGGGGATCTGGTTGGGTCCATCCCCCTGTGATTGCACTCACTGCCATGACTAACAGCTGGCACTGTGCCAGCTACAGTGAAGAAAATTAACTCTATCTCAGTCAAAACCATGACAAGTTCCTACACTGCAATGAAAAGATTTGGAACTTAACTGCTCCACTCTTTGATACTGATATGAATTACAGTAACCCCAACAGATTACTATCAAACCTTAAAAATACATGTAAGGGGATAATCTGTATCCTTATTCACCTCTCTTCAGACACTCCCAAGCATTGATGCTTCAAAGTTTTATGCCTGTGCTTAAATGTAAGCATGGTAAGGAACCCTACTGAAATCAGTGGAACATTAAGCACAGACAGAAATCTTTTCTGTAATAGTTTTCTTAATGTAATTCCTAATCCCTGCTGTCTACATGATTTTTCTTTTTCCATAACTATTAAGGGCAATTTTTCATGCTGGCAAATGTCCTATAACGTTACACAGCAGTCATTATTTTGGAAGCTAGTGTCACAAAACAGCCAGTCCTCCTCACGAGCCCTTTCTCAGGTTATAAAGAATCCATTTCATACAGAAGTCTCATTTCTCTAGGTTTTAATTAAATACAAATTCAGGCAAATAAGAGTTATAAAGTAAACAAACAACACTTGCAAAGCCACAACTTCCCTAAGTTCAAAGCTACAACTCAAGGACCCTCAAGACAGTGCTAACTTTACCATTCAATTTATCTCTGAACTCCGAACTCTCATCAAAACCAGTGTATATTGTAGGAGGCTATATATTTCTATCTTATTATACAGTTCATCTAAGCTCCAGTTACACTGTAATCCCTAGATGCTCAAACATTTTTATATGTGAGTGACTGGTTGTAAAGTTAACACATCAAACCAACAGCTTAAATAAAGATATTCCACTTAAAAAGAATACCCATAAGAATGAAAAAATATCTGTAAGTCGGCAAGGCACGTGGCAGCAGCAACGGTAAGTCCTGTGACTGGGCTCTAGATTGGGGTAGAAAAGGGGGCTTCCTGTGCCAGGGAACCCGATAAAAAGCCCAGTGGGGCCCTCACGCCAAAACCAACCGGCTGCTCTCGCGAGCGAGGCAGATGGGGCTTGGGCGCTGCTGGGGCAACCCCTTGGGAGCGTGAGCGATGAGGTGTGCAGTGACCAGGATGGGCAAACAGCGCGTTGCGCGTCAGGAAGGGCGTGGCGCGGAAGTTTGCGCGGCAGTTCACGCAGGCAGGGCAAGCCGGCAGCTGGCGAGCTCTTCTCATGGTCCATGCTCTCCCGGAAAAGACTTAGCCGTGGTCTCTGCTCATACAAGAGCCATTGCCAGGAGGCATGTGGTGATGCAGGTGTAACTCCCACTAGAACACGCAGCCACCCAGGTCTCTGGCTGCAGGGAGTGCCAGAGCCTTGCTCCAGTCATGGAGGGCTCCCGAGAAACCACCTGCGTGAGGTGTGAGCAGGAGGAGGATCTGCTCAGCATGGTGGCAGAGCTGAAAGAAGAAGTTGCAAGACTGAGGAGTATCAGGGAATGCAAGAGGGAGGTAGACTGGTGGAGCCACTCCCTACCATCCCTGAGATGAGCATACCAGATGGAAGCATCAAGAGGAGGAGTGGCTCCCCTGCCCTCGTGCCACCAGGCAGAGGGAGGGGACCCAAGAGACGGAGGATGGATGCAGATCCCTGCTCAGCGCAGCAGGCGAATCCTCTCCCGGCCAACTTCACCCCGCCAGGTGCCCTTACGCAATAGGTATGAGGCTATAGGTATGACCCAAGGGCCAGGAGGATGAAGATATGGACAGTGATCCACCCAAGGGGTTGGCTAGAGGGAACCAGTCAGCCCCACGCATTACAACGGCCACTGATAAGAAAAAAAGAAGGGTAATTGTCGCAGGCGACTCCCTTCTGAGCGGAACAGAGGGCCAGATATGCCGGCTGGACCCATCCCATAGGGAAGTCTGCTGACTCCCTGGGGCAAGAGATAAGAGACATTACCAGGAAGCTCCCTAGGCTAGTAAAAGGATCCGATTATTGTCCGCTAGTGTTGTTCAGGTCGGCAGTGATGAGGTAGCTGGGAGAAGTACAAAGACAATTAAAAGGGACTTTAGAGAACTGGGGCAATTGCTTGAAGGATCAGGAGTGCAGGTAGTGTTTTCCTCCATCCCATCGGTAGCTGGGAGGCATACGGAAAGGAACAGGAAGTCCCATCTCATTAGCACGTGGCTCAGAGGCTGGTGCCAGTGGCGGAATTTTGTTTTTTTTGATCCCGGGGCAGTTTACATGGCACCAGGCCTGCTGGAGACAGATGGGGTTCACCTGTTGCAAAGGGGGAAAAGGATTCTGGCTCAGGAGTTAGCAGGCCTCACTAAGAGAGCTTTAAATTAGATGTAAGGGGGAAGGGGATGAAACCAGGCTTGCTAAGAATGAGCCTGAGGGTGGCATGCCCATGTTGGAGAAGAGATCAATAGCTCAACTGAAGTGCATTTACACCAATGCATGCAGCATGGGCAATAAAAAGGAGGAGCTGGAAGCCATTGCGTGCCAGGGAAAATATGATGTGGTCGCCACCATGGAAACATGGTGCGATGACTCACACAACTGGAGCGCTGCAATGAATGGCTACAAGCTCTTTGGAAGGGACAGGCAAGGAAGGAGAGGTGGAGGGGTAGCCTTGTATGTTAGAGACTGTTTTGACTGTCTAGAACTCAACAACGGTGATGATAAGGTTGAGTGCTTATGGGTGAGGATCAGGGGGAAGGCCAATAAGGGAGACATCCTGGTGGGAGTCTGTTATAGACCACCCAACCAGGATGAGGAGACAGATGAAAGTACTCTACAAGCAGTTGGCTGAAGTCTCACAATCTCTAGCCCTTGTTCTTGTGGGAGACTTCAGCTTACCAGATACCTGCTGGAAATACAACACAGCAGAGAGAAAGCAGTCTCGGAGGTTCCTGGAGTGTGTGGGAGACAACTTCCTGACGCAGCTGGTAAGCCAGCCAACCAGGGGAGGTGCCCCGCTGGACCTGCTGTTTATGAACAGAGAAGGCCTGGTGGGTGAGGTGGTGGTCGGAGGCTGTCTTGGGCTCAGCAACCACGACATGCTTGAGTTCTCGATTCTTGGAGAAGTAAGGAAGAGGGTCAGCAAAACCACTACCCTGAACTTCAGAAGGGCGGACTTTGGATTGTTAAGGAGTCTGGTTAACAGAGTCCCTTGGGAGGCAGTCCTGAAGGGCAAAGGAGTCCAGGAAGGCTGGATGTTATTAAAGAAGGAAGTTGCAAAGGTGCAGGAGCAGGCCGTCCCCATGTGCCGTAAGTGGAGCAGGCAGGGGAGAAGACTGGCTTGGCTGAATAGGGAGCTTTGGCTGGAACTCAAGAAAAAAAGGAGAGCTTACTGCCTTTGGATGTTGTGAGGTTATGCAGGGAAAAGGTTAGGAAGGCGAAGGCCCAGCTGGAACTTAAACTGGCTGCCACTGTTAAAGATAACTAAAAATGTTTTTATAAATACATCAGTGACAAAAGGAGGGCCAGGGAGAATCTCCCTCCTTTGTTGGATGCTGAAGGTAACCTTGCCAGGAAAAATGAGGAGAAGGCTGAGGTACTTAATGCTTTCTTTGCCTCAGTCTTTTTAATAGTCAGACTGGTCATCCTCAGGGCTGTCAGGCCCCTGTGCTGCAAGATGGAGATAGTATGCAGAATGAAGTCCCAGTTGTTGGAGAGATGGCAGTCACCAACCTGCTCCTTCACCTGGATGTTCACAAGTCCATGGGGCCAGATGGGATCCACCCAAGGATACTGAGGGAGCTGGCAGAGGAGCTCGCCAAGCCACTCTCCATCATTTATCAGCAGTCCTGGTCAACCGGGGAGGTCCCAGATGACTAGAAACTAGCGAATGTGATGCCCCTCTACAAGAAGGGTTGGAAGGACACTCTGGGGAACTACAGGCCTGTCAGCCTGACATCGGTGCTGGGAAACGTCATGGAGCAGATCATATTGAATGCCATCATGCAGCACGTACGAGACAACCAGGGGATTGGGCTCAGCCAGCATGGGTTTATGAAAGGCAGGTCCTGCCTCACTAACCTGGTCTCCTTCTATGATAAGGTGACCTGCTTAGTGGATGAGGGGAAGGCTGTGGATGTTGTCTACTTGGACTTTAGTAAGGCCTTTGACACTGTCTCCCACAGCATTTTCCTGGAGAAGCTGGCTGCTCACGGCTTGGACAAGTGCACTCCGCGCTGGGTTAAAAACTGGCTGGATGCCTGAGCCCAGAGAGTGGTGGTGAATGGAGTCAAATCCACTTGGTGGCCAGTCACGAGTGGTGTTCCCCAGGGCTCAGTGTTGGGGCCGGTTCTGTTCAATATCTTCATTGATGATGTGGACGAGGGGACTGAGTACACCCTCAGTAAGTTTGCAGATGTCACCAAGCTGGGTGGAAGTGTTGATCTGCTGGAGGTCAGGAAGGCCCTACAGAGGGACCCGGACAGGCTGGATCATTGGGCCGGAGCCAACGGTATGAGATTCAACAAGGCCACATGCCAGGTCCTGCACTTGGGTCACAACCACCTCATGCAACGCTACAGGCTTGGGGAGGAGTGGCTGGAGAGCTGCCTGGAGGAAAAGGACCTGGGGTTGTTGCTTGACAGCCAGCTGAACATGAGCCAGCAGTGTGCTCAGGTGGCCAAGAAGGCCAATGGCATCCTGGCTTGTATCAGGAATAGTGTGGCCAGCAGGAGCAGGGAGGTGATTGTGCCCCTGTACTGGGCACTGGTGAGGCTGCACCACGAGTACTGTGTTCAGTTTTGGGCCCCTCACTACAAGAAGGACATTGAGGTGCTGGAGCGTGTCCAGAGAAGGGCAACAAAGTTGGTGAAGGGTCTGGAGAACAAGTCTTATGAGGAGTGGCTGAGGGAACTGGGGTTGTTTAGCCTGGAGAAGAGGAGGCTGAGGGGAGACCTTATCGCTCTCTACAACTACCTGAAAGGAGGTTGTAGTGAGGCGGGGGTCGGTCTCTTCTCCCTAGTAACAAGCAATAGGACAAGAGGAAATGGCCTCAAGCTGCGCCAGGGGAAGTTTAGGTTGGACATTAGGAAAAACTTCTTCACCAAAAGGGTTGTCAAACAGTGGAACAGGCTGCCCAGGGAGGTGGTGGAGTTACCATCCGTGGAGGTATTTAAAAGAAGGGTAGATGTGGTGCTTGAGGATATGGTTTAGTGGTGGACTTGGCAGTGATAGGTTAGTGGTTGGACTCAATGTTCTTAAGGGTCTTTTCCAACCTTAACTATTCTATGATTTACTTAAGAGCATGTGAGAACAGAATGGTTGAAAACTTAGACAATTTGTGTCATTAGTGAGTCAGTGTAAATGAACCTGATGTAAATTAGATCAGAAATCACTGATACCATTAGAAATTAACTTATCTGACAGGTATGCAAAGGTCTGTCACAGTTCACTAATGTGTTTTATATTTTCATTTTAGGAAGTAAATTAGATTTAAATTTGGATTGTCCATTTTGGCATGTCATTGCAGCCAATAATCAAAGAGAGAAAAATTTGAAAGCAAAAAGAAACTGGTTTGAAACTTTGATTCCTGCCCCCGTCCCCAACATACACAGAGAACACCTCTGTCTTCGTGGCCCAGCAGCTTCTGGTCCTGTCACCAGACCCTGCACAGCAGCGCACGTGTGAGCATCCACTTCTGCCCTTGTACCCCACTGATGGCTTGTCCTGCTTTTTGCCTGCTCTAACAGATGCCACACAGGCACAGGTCACCATGGAGCTCCTGCAGGTACCACCTGAAGGTACGTTAGGGTGGTTTGGAGCAAGAGTTAGCCTGCTGCTGTCATGTTCTCCACACACAGCATACTTTCTGAGCCTCCTGAATAGATATGCAGTCCCTCCAAAGCACATACTGGGAGGAGGGGCAATTTTCCTTAACAGACTTAGTTGTTTCTTGTGATACTAACCACTGAAAAATCGGTTTCCGCCAACTGTCCCAATTCAGATACCCATATTCACCTCCAACAGAAAAGACCTAAGTGCAATGAGTTCACATACATGCTTAATCTGTGTGTGTTGTTATAGGTGGGTAGTGTCAGGCAAGGCTGAGTGAATTATTTCAGTCATTTCTTAAGAGCTTAAGCGCACAGAAGAACTTCATTCATAGGAATTATGTTTTAAGGAAGTTTTTCTGTGAATCTGTATTAAGAACTGAACTAACACTTTACACAAATACCGAAGCAAAGAAAGCCTGGACAGCAAGTTGACTGGATTTTATGAAGGAGTCCACTCACTGTATTTCACAGAATTGGAGATGTTCTCTGGGTAGTATCCTTCTTGTTATAAAATACACACATGAAAATCTCCAACCCCACTGCTTCAGTTGTAGTCCCCGTATTTCACAACGGCGTTCTAAATGCATCTCCTCAGAGGCCCAGAATGTGTATGGCAGGGGAAAGCTACTAATGAGGTTGTATCCTAAGCCAGTTATAACTTGACAAATCAGTATACTAGTTTTGAGTGAACTACAGAACAGCTGTAGCCTAGTGGAGTGATCTGGAAATCCAAATGTCATCTATCCTTTGCTCAAGGATGCAGCATTTGGTGCAAATTGCTTCTGCCTTCCTTCAGCTATAGTAATTTAATGTGGAACTGACAGGTGCATTGATCACTCGGCCAGATCCTCTTCCAGACAGCAGACAGAAGATGGGAAAAATGCCAGTCTGCCATTTTGTAACTTACATTTATTTTTGTGTGATGAGAAACATCACTAACTTCTGACAACCTGGTTTTATTTGAAATCTAGTATGTTACATACAGTAGGAAATGAAAGAAGCTAGAATATTGTTTTGAACTGAAATTATGTTTTCCTAGAGATTTTCACATCTGCAAAAATGTGGCTCTTAATAATCAATTTCATCAAATTTCATGCATCATCTGATTTTCCTGTTTCACTTTCTCTCCATAAACTATGAAGCCCAGAGTACCAAAGCAGAGTGGATATGCAGAGCTATGACCTCAGTTTTGCTTTTCTTTCAGTGTTTAACAGAGAGAATATTAAATTTTGGAATTTAAGAGAATCTAGAACTCCAGAATCCAGTAAGTTCAGTTCATACATTTACTGTTTAGGTTTGGAATTTGTCTGCAAAATTTTTAGCAAATTAGGCATTTGTCCGTTAGCAAATTGGAACTTTGGAATGCAAGGAAGCAGTTTGAAGCTTATTTTTGAGAAAAACTGGCAACAGCTTATTTTACAAATGTGATGGGCATGAGAGTCCAGCTGTGCACCAAAGCCCTTGGAGATTACGTCACTGGCATTTCTGCTACAGAGCTTCTACTGGAAAGCAAACACTTCTTATACCTTAGTGCTTCCCAAAACAGCCAAGAAATTTCCTCAAATGACTCACCCCTGAAAAATGTCAGGTTTCTATTGAACTCACAGGAGCCCAAATTTCTGGGAAATTGGTAGTAGATGTTGCTTCATGGCTTCAAGACCACTGGTCTAATAAGAATTCTCTACCTTTCCCTGATGGCTTTTCAGTTTATCAGTAACAAGCAGAGAAGCATGCCATTTTTGGAATTGATCCATACTTCAGTTACTTACAACAAACTTTAACAACAAAAAGGAGTCAAATGGAGAGAATGACAGCTTTGTGAAGATTTACAGTGACAACCATTTTGCAGTGCCTCAGCCCAGCAATAAACCAGAAAGTACCGAGGTTAAAAACAGAGTTCTGTCACTGTTTGAAGACCGTGAAACTTTTCTCTGTGCACAGATATTAACAGGTATCACTGCTATGAAGCCATGCTAATAAAATTAGCTGTAGAAGGTAGAGAAAGAGCACAACACTAAGCCAACAAGTTACATTTCTCTTGAAATGGAGTCAATAGACTAGTTGTGTTTTGGGTTGGTTTTTTTTTTTAAATTCCAATACTGTATTTCCTAGAATAGTGGAGACCTAGCAAAGAACTGAAACATTGACAAAATGCCAACTTTAACTTCGTTTTACTTTCATTTTGTTTAGGGATAAATCTGTATGTTCTTTATCTCATCTTTACATAGAAATAAATCAGAAGAGACCTCATGATACAAGAAACTTGATTTCATTCATTAAAGATCCATCCTTTGGGTTTAGAAGGCCTGGAAGATCAAGTGTGAAGTGCATCTTCGCAGTCTAAACAGAAAATGAGACTTTAAAAGCAGTGACTTTTCTTTCTTTATCCCCATAGCTGACAGAGAGCAATGAATAAATTCATATAAACATTAAATAGCCCTAGAATGAGGATTCGAGCAGGCGTGACTCTGTAATGCCGTACTTTCACAATCACCAAGCTGGCAGAAATCAGCACTGCTTCTGCAAAAAGAAGCCTTACTTTCCTCTACACACAAAGACTGTGCCTCATACACTCACAATGATTTTGACCCCAAACTGTTCCTGGGCTCTTGTTGACCAACACAAATACCTACAGAGCCACAGAGCCAGAAACACAAAGCCAGAGAAGAAAAGGGAGGCATATGACCAATTCTTTCAACAGCAACATAGCTGAAAAGCGATCAGAAAATTACAATCCTAGTTCCACTGTCTGTTGCAATATCTATAGTGGTTTCTTAGATTATCTATAACCAAAGGAGGGAAATGTCATGAAAGGTGCCTGTCAAGTAATAAAGTGTTATGGAGACTGCATTCTCCAGGGCAACTTGTACTGTGCTTTATGGTGGGCGATGCTGAGGGTGTAGATCCCCTCTGACAAGATATAACTGAATGGTAGTCTTTTCTTCTTCACAGAAATGATGAGTTAAACGATTTTTCTTTTCCAACTGGAACTCTGGAAATAATGATTCCTTATTCTTGACTTGGTACAAAAAAGGTAAGAGGAAATGTTGTTTTTATACTTTGGTTTAAATATTTATGTCAAAGATAATAGACTGTTACTGATTTTGTAACTTATCATATGTAAAAGCTACAATTTTCACCTTTTAAGCATTAGGAACAATTTTTCTTGGCAGGAAAACTATGTAGCTAACAGACACGACATTTAAGAACATACTTGCCTTTCGCCTTTATAATCTGTCACAGCCTTCAGATTATGGTAGTAAAATAAAGAAATGAGAGCTGGATGGAGTTTGGTATGTATTTTTTATAGACTACATATGGAGCAAAATGGAAAACACTGCTAAATAAAGACTGCTGAATTTTACCATTAACATACTGAAATAAAATGTGTATTTATCTGAACATAATCTAGATGTTGACACACATTTATGCAAAAGGATCTAATATCTCAGCTTGGGACTTCCCACATATTTATGACAGCTTGATGTTCATGATCACCTTGCCAGAATTTAGGCAGAATTAGCCCAAAACTCCTGGTCAAAAGCATTAATGAGGCAAAGCTTCAATTTGGGTTATACTTCTGTGCCATGCTGTAAAAGTTAATGAATAAAAGGAGCTACCCATTTAACCCAGTTACAGTCAGTGTGACCTCAAAACCTTTTAGGTTGATTTTCCTTACACTTCAAAATAAATTTTGGATTGTCAAAACTGCATCTAAGGCATTTTTTAAAAGCACTAGTAACAAGACCCTTGGACTGCAGTCTAGCTGGGATTATAGTTTTCACTGAACATAGCCTTTAAATATATCTAAACCATTTTTTTGTGGAAGGGATGCAGTAGGAGGTGGGAAAATTCCTATCACCTTAACATTTGATTTTCCTGTATCTTTGGTCATCCAACTCGTCAAGAGTTTAACTAGGAGGATCACATTTTCTTGATACATCTCTTGTCACCTTCTAGTCACACTGTCATCCTTTGAAACTTACTCCAGAGTTACAACAGTTTAGTGTAACTAGCTCTAGACCCTTCTTTTTTCAAACTAATACATTTTCTGTCTTTTTAAGCGGAAAAATGAAGTGTTGGGCTGGGTAACAATGTATACAAGGTGCAACACATCCATGAATTAAATCATACTGCCAATACCTTACACAAAAATGTTGTCAGGAATGGTGCTTATGAAGCAAGAGTTCCCCAAACCACCCCTTTCTGTTTGAACAATTGTAGATTTTACTACACACAAAAAAGTTCTACATTTGCAGAATCAAAGGAAGTGCTCAGTGTGAGAAAAATTCAGGATTGAAATCCTCCCAGTAAAATGCCCAACTCATCTCTCTTAGGTAACTTTATGTTTGGGAGAGAAGCCCTTTTTCCTGCCTGGGCAAACTGCTCCATTTACAGTAATGGATGCAGTGCCAAGTAACTTATACAGGTGAAGGGGATGGATGGTTAGAGGACTTTCCTGTAGGTGGAAGAGATGGTTTTGCATCCTCTTGAAAAAGAAAAAAAAAAAAAAGCCCATTTCATTAAAAAGACACTGAATTGGATACTGCACTCGTCAGTATTGTAACATCCACTTTTTTTTCCAATGGATCTAGCAATAAGCAATTTGAGAACAATTTAACAAAAATCAGAAGTAAATCCAGAATGGCCTATACTGCCTTCCAAATATTAATTTATTTTCCCATGTTTTTAAAATGGAAATTAAATAAAAAAAGAACCACTTAGAGAATTATTTAGCTACTTGATTTTAATAAAATACTGTCACTTCTGATTATATATGCAGAGGAAAAAAAATACCACAGGAAACTAAACGTACAGTGGAATAGCAAGTCTACTGTCCACCTCAGTGTTCCCTGAAATTTTTCTTCTTGTGGCTTTTATTATCCCCATCCCTGAATTTTCATATCAGTTTTAAATTTACTGTGATTTTTTAAAAAAATATGTAAAATTTAATAAAAACTTAGCAGCCTGCAACTGGAGGGGATGTACTCAGAATCTTCCTGACCAAGCACTGAGGCACTGGATGTTTCAGGCTCGTATTTTCAAAACTTTCAGTACTTTTTTTTTTTTGTGTACATTTATCACATCCCCAAGGCAGCAGCACATTGGCAGAGAAACGCTGGTCCAACCTAATCTAACTCTGGAAATATTTCATTGAGTTAAGGAGGGGCGAAAATTACTGAAAGGGCACACAGATTTCAAGAAGAATTGCAAATATTTATGATTCAGATAAACAAATGCTGATGGTAAAGAAAGAATCAACAACTGTTTCTCATGCTGGTAATATATATTTATTGTCAGTTTGGAGACAGGTTACCAATGTGCATATCAGGACTTCAGACTAAAAACAAATTGGGATTATGAACTCTCAGCATTCGCCAGTTGGAAATTAAATGACTGAAATAAAGCTAACCTTTAGAAGATCTTCAGTTCATCTATTTTTTGTGTTCCCCCCCTCCTTTCTTTTTTTAATTACAAGTTGAACATCTTCCCCTCCCCCTTCATTTCAACCTCAGAAAAACAAATGGTCACCCAAACGCAGCTTTTCCTAGCTTTACTAATGCTCTGCTGACAGTCTCAGAACATTTATATTGTTGATTCTACAACTTCAGAGGGAAGCTGACCTTCACAAACGATGTTGTTCTTCCACTCTACCTGGCTACTGAGTCCAACTTTAAGGACTAGAGTAAAGCTAATTAATGATTTGCTTATATTGAACTGCTGCGGTTACATTATTATGGTGTGAACCTTCAACGCATGCGCTTTGCTGTTCCAGAACAAGCTACACCGGTGCAAGATCTGAGAGCCTGTGCAAAAGAAGCCGCAGTGCTACAAACTCTTGAAATACCTTTCTTCTCTGTCTTACAGGTATTGACTAACAAACATCTTCCTCCAATTTCACCAATCCCAAATATTACCCAAAAGAAAGAGAAAGATGAAGGTATTTCATGCTTTTATACAAAAAACAAACAACCCCCCAACTCTAAACAAAAAATAATTCCTCCAACTCCAGTCCCATCCCCCCAAAAAAGAACAGGTCAAAACTATTTGTTTCCCACCCTCCCAACCCTCTTCTAGGTTTTATATGTCACCAGTAATACAAATGCATACAACTTACTGTACAAATACGAAGCTGCAAGCATTCAAGTTACAGAACATTCTGAAAATATCTGAAGCATAAAAAGTACACTTGATAATTGCAAAAATAAAGTTTCACTTTTTTAAAAAACATTTTTATCAGAGCTCAAGCAAAACAAACGTTTAACAATTCCTACTTCAGTTTAACTTCATAAGAACATCACCTTCAGAAAAACAAACAAACAAAAACAAAAATTTTTTTTTAGTGATAAAGTAACTGATCGTGTATTTTAATGAAGAGAAATGGTATATACAACAATGGCACAGACCTTAAGCATCAACAACATATTTCAGCCAAAAGTAAGTCTACAAGTGATCCGAGTCGTCCTTCGCATCAAATGGTACCAACTACTAAGAACCATAATCCGCTAGGAACAGACGGTAAGTTAGACCAGTACGAATGGAAGGAAAGACCCATGACATCAAAGAGGCTCAGTTTTTGTCACTGAACGTTTTTTAGGCTAACAGTTTCACTAGTGCAAGACCATATGTTTACCTGATTAAATGAAAACTCATAAATGTCACAATTTAAGAACACTCATACAAAACTATTTTTTTCTTTTAAAAAAGTGCCACATACCATACTTTTACTAAAAAAGTTACAAACTAATGGAAGACTGTCTGCCTCCATCTCTTGTCAACAAGGAAAGGCCAAAGTGATTCTTTGATCCCAGCTCGAAAAGGTGTTCTCTGACCTATACCCAGCATCTCCAACTTGGAGCAGTCTAGCTGAGCATTCCTCGGACGAAGAGCACCCACAACTGGACAATCGGTAATCTAAAAAAAAAAAACAAACAAAAAAAAAACGAAAAAACAACCCCAACACACCAACCAGTAATCAGAAGTAACAGAAAAATATTTATTCTTATATATGCTTATTTAGAAGTTTTCCTTCATAGCTTTCTATATAGGTACATTTCCCTCCTCCCTTCCAATTATTTTGTGGTGGTTTTTTTTGGTTTAGTATTGGGTTTTGTTCGTTTGTTTGCTTGTTTTATGGTTAACTTCACTTCAACATAAGAGATGTCAGGCAGAGTGACACAGAGAGTCTTAATTTAGATTTTTCTCACTCAATTACTGATCACCATTTATTCTTTTCTACGTTTTATTCCTATTTTCACCCCATGATATAATCACAAGGTAAAAAATGCCCTAAAATGTTGACAGAACCAAGTCTTGATCAAATTCATTGAAGAGATATAGATTTGGGCAGGGGAAAAAAAAAAAAAAAAAAAAAAGAAAATCAGACTAACTTAGGGTTCTCCATTCTTTTTCTCTCAATCTTCCAAGCCACATTCCAGTTCCAGCCTTTACTAATTCAGAATCCTTGGAATTTATTTTGGATATAAATAAAATCTTATTTACATGTTATATTCTCATATTATCAGTACATCTTTAAGAGTGGTCTTACTTTTAAGTGTCGGTAAAACTGCAGGACAGGTGTTTTAAGGAAAGCAAAAACGATTTGAAGTTCTTGAGTGCCCATATTCAGAAATAGTTCTGGACATTGAAAAGCTCTTACACATTCCTCCCCTCAAGTTAATGTTCTGTCAATCTGTAAGCTTTTTTTTTTAAGGACAAAAATACAATAAAAAATACAGATTTACTCATGACTAAGGGCAACTGTTCTGCAGAAATACAGTTACACTACAGACTGCAAAACTGGTCTCTGACTGACTAGGTGATTTTCACAATTCAGCAGGTGAAAGCAGCTGTTGTTTTCCTGAGTGAGCCACCAGGCAGCACCCTCAGCAATGCATTTGTTGTGCTAGACATACTCAGGCAGATTGTCCCGAAGAGGAAGCTTATGTGTAGAGCTAGCATGAGACCTACTGCTTGAAATGATAAAGCACATCCATCTTTCTACAGGTCAAACATCACATGACTTACTGGCCTCAAGTGGCTGCTGGGAAGGTTGAAAGCATCTGCAATTGCACACGCCATTTCATACTTAGTCATCTGTTCATTGCCAGACCAGTGAAATGTTCCTTTTACTGATGGATCCTATGGAAGAAACAGGAAGCACAGGTGAAAAAAAAGCAGCTAGCTAGCCCTCAGAGTAACTCCTGTGCAAGAATGGTGTGGAATAGTCTTCCAGCAAGATCCTATCCTGAAAGGCATGTTACAGCACCTCACTTATATTCTGGAAACATCTTGTCCATTTTCGGAACACACCTGACTAGGGATTGAGACCGAAAACTAGTGTTTCATATGTCTGACCTGACTTTTCACCAACAGCTTATACTCTGTAAAATTTACAGGAGGAAAAGGAGCGAGCCAGCCAGCCAACCAAGGTCAAATAGCTGGGGAGAAGGAACTTGGCTGTTCTGCACTATTCACTTACTCGAAAACAAATGCAAAAGGCATCACACACATTCTGAATGTTAAACTGCAAACTACGTACAAGTCATATCAAACAAACTGATTGCACCACGTCCACCATATGTGCATGGTCCATTTTTTCCAAAGTTACATGTATGAAAAATAAAGCTGGTTGGTTGGTTTTGTTACCTTGCAAAGGTGGTAATCTGAAGGTGCTGTGGTGAATAAACACAAAGTATTTAAGTCCAGTGGGGCTTTTTTGCCACCTCAGTGTTCTTAACACAATAAACAAGGTCATCTTTGAGAACTACATTCAACCATCATGGGGTTTTTTCAGTCCAAAATGGCAATTTGTAAAAGGCGTATTAGAATAAGTTAGGTATTGGCATTTCTTTCCTGTGTACTAGGAGACACGTGGCAATTTTCAGAAGGACCTGTCCCATGACTTTAGTCACTTTTGTTTCAGTATCAGAACATCCACACACTGTCATGTAAAGACACTGTAGTATTACAGCTAGTTCTTTCCTCCCTCCCACTGTTCCAGAAATGCAAAGGATAACGCAGTTCTCAGTTGCTCAGAAACAAAGCCAAGAACTCAAACTGTTTTCACCTTCACAAGGCCTGTTTCTTTAAATTCTTACCAGCATTCTCTTCTCTGCTAGTTGTCTGCAAACAGTTGCTACATCCTTGACATTAGTAGGAAATCTTTGTTGCCAGTGGTCCATGTTGGCAGATTTATTACTGAACTGCACTTTATCGAACATAACAGTCACAGCACTTTCCTCCAGTCTTTCTACCTCTCCATACAAGACTGGAATCCTAAGAACTGCAGCATCTAAAAGAAAGAACATTTTAACAATTATTAGCATTGCTATGAGTAGGTATAAATCCTGAAGCATAACCTGGAGAGTGTGTTGGAGTGTTATGAAATATGTTGGTGATACTAAATATCTAAAACTCACAAAGAAAATGCAATTAATATCTTGGCCCTCAGAATGTAATTTTAATTTACATCAATTAAAACAGTTTATAAACACCAAGTTTATATAACTTATTTTCATTCATGCCATTGATTTCTGTAAAAGTTAACAAGCTTTCATTAACACCGCAAGAGAAAACCGATGGCCTGTTTGGGTTAGAACAAAAATTTAAAAATTAAAAAACCCAACTGTATTATGCAGCTACTCCATCACCCCCCATCCTCCCTGGATAAGAACAAGAAACAATCACAAATCACCATATTCTGGCACCACTTACAAAGATTTTTTGCCCAGCGTGCAGAAGCCTCCTGCGTAAAGGAGGACTGACTTTACCAGAAAAAAGGCAGGAACCTTGGAACAAATACAAAGCGTGACAAATAAGCAATAGGTTCACAGAAGACAGTAGTAAACACTATTAGATTTCAAGATTGTAATTTCAGAAATTTAGCTGACAGTAAACAAGTGCAAAGACAAGGATATTTTGATGATGGAATACATTGTACTAGCCTATCTCCGTCCTGAAGACCCAAAAGGCTTCTTCGAGGGGAAATCCAAGAAGGCTATGACAAATTCATTAAAAGTAATACAGATATTTTTACTTAAACGAAAAAAAAAGAAATCAGTCCTGAAATTAGAAGTCACTGACTCATTGCAATTATTAAAGATTCACAGGAAAATGCTAAAGCTGTTAGAAAGACAAAAAGAAAAAGCTAATACACAAATTATTCTGACACAAAAATAAAGCGAAAGAAGTACTTACACAAGAAAAAAACTTAAAACAAAAAAAACCTCAACATGACACTGACTTCCTGCTGCTCTAAAACCAGCTATTTGGTCGCTCAGCAAATATGTCCTTCCTTGCTTTAAATACTGCTTGAAATATCTCTTTTTTAATATCTTTAGAAGTATTCATTATTTGAGAAAAAGATTGCCTGCCTTTTGGTCTCAGAGAGCTACCTGAGGCTCAGAGAGCATTGCCTTCATTACCAACAGTTCTGAAGACCTACGAAACTTTTTTGTTTAGTAAGTGTGAGCACTAAATATCACTTGTATCCTCTCCTAAACAAAATAAAATATATTTTTAAAAATACACAACCCCCCAAATTATTAATGGAGATTCTTGCACCACACAACAGAAATGGACAGAGAAGTTCTTCATGTAACTACAGACATTCGATAGACTAAATTCCACCTACGCAATATTAGCCAATTAGTGGTCGGAAGACTTAACACATGGGAAATATTTATATTTATCTGAAACAATAGAATGGACATTTTCAACTCATCTTCTTTCACCTTAGCACCATCCCAAAATTCCTTCTGCTAAGAATACCACTGCTGCAATCTACTAGTGCCTGACAGATCATACTAAAAAGGTTATGAAACAAAACTGTGGAAAGGTTACGAAACAAAGTGCGGAGTTGGGGGAAGGATCTAGAAAGGTACCCACATGTCCTTGCATTTGCAGCAGTCTTATCTTCATTACCAGTCTAGAAGATCACAGCATCACAGTCAAACTCAGAAGTGATCTTTAAGTAAGAGGCGGAGGGAATAACTTCCTATTTAAATTTACTTAAACAAGACTTTTCCTATCAAAGTATTTTTTAGAAAGTTTGTTTCTTACTAGTAATGACAAACTTATATTAAAGCCTATAATTTTCAAATACAGTTTATATTTACTTACTGAAAGACCATCACACTAATTTATCAATTGTTCACTTCTCTGGTTAGGCAGAGCAGAATCACTGTGTGAGTATCATTCTGAAATATCAGAAGCCTCTTCTGCAAGTGCACTGAGCTTATTTTCCTCAAATTCTTTGAGAAAATAGAAGTGCTGTCAGCACACGAACTAGAAACAACCAAATCTCTCTTTTGTACAACAAATGCATTTTAAATGCAAGGGGATGTGTTCATCCCAAGCTTCTTTCCTTTATTAAGTAGAACTTTTAAAGATACCTTTGTATATTTTGAATGCCAATTTTCATTAAGATTTAAATTAAAAAAAAAAAAAGAAACATAGTTGCTTAAAACAGGAGCTGTGTTATTAACCCATTAGAAAGTGTTACAAAGCAGGAATCCGATGCATGTGGTAAGCTAGGTGGGAAAAAATAAAATGGCCTGATGGCTTATGTAATGAGAGCAAAACAGGAGAGCAGCAGGAAAACCAAAAGAGTAACAACAAAAGCCCACGTTGACTTATTTATAACTGCATTATTATTGAATTGCAAGTCTGTTTTTCCCTTGAAGTAGACAAGTATTTCGAACAATTGCAACGCATCCCCCTAAATAACAGCAGCTCTATATTAAGTGTGGTAAAACTTGTGCCCTTACAATATATTGATGATGTATTTTAGCTGTCCTTAGGAACAGCTGATTCACAGTAGACAAAGGCTTGTGAACGCCCATCAGCAGAGACAAGTTACACAAGTGAAGATTGGAACGAGTAAGAAATAAAGCTTTAGAGCAATAGGCATCATTTATGAGCAAGGAGACTGACTCTTAAGCACAGTCTTTTCTAAGTCTTGTTTCCATGGTTTTGCAACTTTACTGCTGACTTATTAGTCTATTAAGCTAATATAAAACTAAGTGAAAATAGAAAGTCTCTATTAAAAGGGGATGAGGGTATTCTTACCTTCATTATTTTCCAGGACTGCCTTTTCACCCTCCAGTTTGGTTTTACCATATAAATTCAGGGGATTTGGTACATCGGTCTCTTTATAAGGAGGGCTTGTTCCATCAAATACATAGTCCGTACTAATGTAGATCAGAAATGCTCCAACTCCAGCTAGGGAGAAAACATTTATACACAGTCTATTTTAATTCATGCCTCATTTGAAATCCCAATAAACCTTTAAACAAACCTCCAGAATACCTCATCTTCTAGCCCCATTCATTCCCACTGCTTTGCCCGTTCACTGATCCTTCACATAGATGCGTGCTACCCTGACAGAAAATGGATCAGCCACACACCAATCGCAGAAACGGCAGTCAGCACTTTGAGTAACTTACTCGTATTTATGTTCCTGTATAAATAAAGGCAGTATTTTAACAAGAAACCAAAGCCATTAGATGGTTGCCTTACCTGCCTCTTTTGCTAAGTTCCCTGAAGCAGCCACATTGAGCTGAGAAGCAGCATCTGGTTGACTTTCTACAATGTCAGGCCTTCTCTCAGCAGCACAATGCACTATAACATGAGGCTGGAAATTAAAGACTGATTTTAAACAACAAACATCGTCAAGAGATGGCAGTTGCGCCATAACTCTAGCGATTAACTCAGGCAAAAAGGCATTTCACCAAGTTATGAGAAGTAATAAAAGTAGGAGTATTATTTTTAATTACAGCATTCCAAGGAGCATTTTTTCCTTGGGAAGTAAAATAGAACCACGCTGCCTCAAGATTGCACATTACAATACCAAAAAACCTGATCATTAATTTTGCAGTTATGATCTGGGCTTTTTTCTTTTTAACTCGGTATATTAATAATATATGTATATCTCTCTCACACACATAATGGTACTGAAAAATAATTAGCCAAACTATTTTTAAATAAGCCATTTACACATGGCTTATCTGACATATGTGGACTATTAACAAGATATTTAAAGCCATTTTATAGAATGGCTCCCTGCATAAAGGCTTTCAGGTTTTGCAAATCAGATTTTAAAAACCCCGTGAAGTGCTTACTGTACTGCCCACTAGACTCGCAGTTACTGCTCTTGTATTCAAGTACTCTTCAGCTTCAGAAGAGCTGCTTCATATTACTGTCAAAAACTAACATTTATCTTTTTCTTTCAACTATCGACGCAAGTGTGCCGACGCACACATCTGTTACGTGCAGTCCCTCTATGGTGACGATAGCAAAGCTGAGAACTATCTGTATCTACAGAGCAAGCCTACACTCCAGATGTGGCAGAAAAGGCACATATAGTTTTTCCGAGCCCTGCCAATGCCTCAGCCCCACTAAAGCCACATGAACTCAGTATCAGAACAGCACTGTCACCTGCTTACTAGATGTATAAAGCACCCTACCTTTCTGCTTCATGCTCTGGGAACTTACCTGAAAATCATTGATAATATCATGAACTGCAATAGAGTCCAGAAGATTAATCTGTTCAAATCTGGGCTGAGCTCTCCTGTATCCACAGCCAACTGCATTCCAATTATTTTCATTGAATTCTTTAAACACAGCTCTGCCAAGAAGTCCTGTAGCACCAGTAATCAAAACTCGCCTACTGGGAATATCAACATCTTCCTAGGGAAAAGAGAACAGGAAAATTTTTCTTTATACTGTTATCTATTGCTGTTTTTTCTTAAGAAGCATGCAAGGTGACAATCAGTGCTACTGTACTGAACAGCTTTCCTTGCCAAAGAGTGTTTTGGAGCATCTCATGGAACACAAACATCTGGGAGGACTGACACTCTGCCAAGGCAAGTGTTTACACATACTTTTGAAGATACTGAAAAACAAAACAAATGGGAAACTCCTTTACTTCTACAACAAGAGCTGAAAACAACCTAAATTACTAACGAACATAGAATTTTAACTTTGTTCAAAAATCTGGTAACTTTGTGCAATTTGAAATGAGGGAAATAACTACTTCTGCAAAAGGACCCAAAACATTTAAGATTTAGGGTTCACATCCTGCAACAAACAATTTTGCATAGACTGTGCCTGTTAGAGGGTGCAGCAATACAATACAACCCACTGTGGACCTATCTACAAGGACCATGAGAAATGAAGACTTGAATTTTATTGTTAAATAGAACAGTAATTCATCATTATTCAACACAATAGTCTAATAGTAAGTAAAATCAAGATACAGCAATCTCATCTCAGTTCTGCAAAATGCATCTGGAAGTGATTTGATATTTTAAACTCTCAATCTATACAACATACTGAAGCTTTACTTCGCTACCACGCACTTCAGTACTTGAGACAGTTGTGCACATGAGTTCACACAAAGTTCATTCCTCTCCACCACTCACTAGGCCATCAAGCTTTCAAGACAGCAAACACAAGATTCACATCTGTCTGTGCTATCTTTATTTTCCTCTCATGCTTTCCTTCTGTGTGTATCATGGAACAAGAGCCTGCTAAAAACAAAAATCAAAGTATATCCTTACATCCATACAGAACAAAACTCCAGGTGTGCGGAATCCATAACTCTTGGCTTTCCTTTATATACTTTATACACAAGGACAGTTTATGATAACTCATTGTAGTCTTGTAAGTGCTCGCTACTGTGCAATTCAAATGGCCCATCACTTCTGAGCATTCTGACAGACCACTACTTTTGGATTGCAGCACAGGAAGCAACAGGACTCGCTTCCAAATTACTGTCTGCCTGTCACCCTTAAAGTTAAAAAGCTTTTGTTCCGCAAGGGTGCATGCAGAGGTGCATTATGGAATCAGCCTATCCCGAAACAATTGCTTGAAGCTCCCAGCATGCTGCATGCATTTGCCTCCACACTAAATCTTCAGGCAAAGGATGACTTATTCCCACCCGCACTGGATAAAATCAATAATATCTATCTGGACAATATCCTGGAAATCTAAACAACAGCAAATAATGTTTTAAAAAGTCACCTTTATCTTTACAGTCAATTTGACCTCAGAACAGAAGTTTATTTACAATTTTTTAAGGCTGCCCATGTTTCTCTGAAAAGCATAAGTGAGAACATTCAAGTACTGTTTCTTTTTCTGGTATGTACTTTTTATCTTTGCCAAGTCTGGGTAGAGCATCATAGGGGAGATTATCAGTGCTTCTATAGCCAGAGGGTAATAAACACCAAAGACTTCCTGCAGAAAAGAGCTGAAAGGTCCTCTAAAAACATCACAGAATATCTTTAGTAAGTAGAAAGCGACCCACACAAAAACACGTGTCATTTGTAAAATCTGATGGTTTTAAGCATCGTTCATCTAAGTTTGTTTATTCTACACGTCATAAAGGGGATGTTTCATTAGCAGGACAGCTTGAACTAAACACAGTCACAGCTTTTACCAATTTAAGTACAGTTTGCATCCTGTTGCTCTTGTCTGCAAGACTAATTGATTTCAGTCACTTGTTTCTGAGAAGCCAAAGTAAGCAACACGTGTCCCATAAATGCAACACAAAACAACCACCAGCTTAACCGTATTTCACCTTGCCAGAAGTTAAACCTTCTGGTAACACAGAACCTGCAGAGATTAACTCTTTCCCTACGTGTTGCCTTGCTCCTTTCACAGAACATCACCCAGCTGCAACAGCATTTCTATCTCAGAAACTACAAAAAACGGAACTTCTGAGTCCAAAGGACCTCTGAGGTTTAATGTTCCCACCGCTGCTGTTTAGAGATGCTCTCAGTTGCAGAAGCTACTGCTGCTGCCCCGCAGCTATCCTTGCAAAGGCCAGTGAGTGCAAATGAACAGCGCCGCGTACCTCAGTGCAGCAACCAGGTCGTCTTTAATAGTTAGCAAAGGTAAAAATGTAATTGCTGTTACTTGCTTTGTCTTACAAGGAATTAACCATGGTCCTCTAGAAAAGGCAGCAAAAATCTGTATCAGTTCTCTTATAGCATCAGTACTGAACTGAAACCACATAGAGCTTAGCATCTTCTTTTCTGGCTTTTGTTAGTTTATGTATTATTTCCTTAATGTGGCTGGAATATTAACGATGTAATGCAACTAAAAGATAAGCTTGCTCTTAACTGCTATCCTAATGAGCTAAAAAGTACATTCAGGATTTGCAGTAATTTTATAGAGAGTTACTAAATGCAAAGAGTAGAAGACATTCTAGAATTCAAATGTTATCCTTTTGCCTGCAGGTTTTGTAGGCTTAAATGCAAGCTCTTGTTCAGATTAGCCCATTAGCTCATGAATCTTTTACGTGTGTTTCTTAACTAAGAAGCAATCATATTTGGAGTCATCAAATGTGCAAAAAGTTCTCTGAGCAACTGATTTGGAATAACACTACTTAATTTTGAGTTTTATAATAAAGCATCTGATTTTATTTTGCTGTATCTGATGTTCAATATTCACTAAGAATTAGCGTAATAAAAAAGAATTACCCTCAGCAGTCACGTTCATATAAAAATATACAAGCAACAACAGTGTAAGATTAAAAAATAGCATTTATGAGACCTAGGGTCACCTTGCAGACGCTACTTAAACAAAGAGTAAGAGTATAATTTACAAACATAGTAAAACGTGATGCATTTCAAGGTGAAAGCCACGCTACAAGTACTTTTTAAGCTTTATATAGAAGCTGAACTTGACAAAATCACGATGAACCCAAAAATATCAATTTTAAGGAATGCCCACCAAGGGCGGAAGCTACTGGGACAGCACAGATTTGCATCGTAACACGCCGACACAAGAGTCGCCGCGAGGCTGAGCTCCTCATCCCGCTCGACAACGCTTACGGCAGCAAGAAGCAAAAGGAAAGCCAGCGGGCTTTCGGGGGAGCCCCGACCGGGCCGAGGAAGCGGTGCGCGATAACGGCGGCAAACGGCTGCTCTGCGCTTCGCTCGCGGGAGCGGGGGGCTGCGGGAGAGGGGCCGGCAGCGGGGGGTGACGGGCCGGCGGGGGCGGCTGCGGCGCCCGGCCCCTGCCCCGCCCCCGCCCGGCGGCTTCAGGGCGGCGGGGCCGGGGAGCGGGCGGGCGGATTGCGGGCCCAGCTGCCGCCGTCGGTCCCGCAGCGATCGCGCAGAGGGACACGAGATGGCTGCCATCCCCGGAGCCGGCGGGGAACCCCCGACGGAAGGGGAAGGGGGGGAGGAGAAGGGGAGGAAACGAGGGGGCAACCGCAATCGCCCCCAGTCTAGGCCCGGCCACCGGCTCCCCGCGCACCGCCGCTCACCTCCACCAGCTCGCAGCGTCCCGGCACGAAGCGGATCTTGAGTTCCTTCTCCCGGCCCACCATGGCGGCGGCGGGGCGGGGGGGCGCCGGCGCCTGCTGCGGGGCCGGGGCCTGGCCGGGCGTGGCGGGGGGGGGGAGACGGATGTGCTGTGCGCCGCGCGCCAGGGCGCGCCCTCATTGGGCCGCGGAGACGCAGCCGGCGCAAGCGCCGGCCGCCGCCGCGCGCTCACTGGCTGAGAAGCGCCAGAGGGGGCGGGGCCCGAGCGGGTGTTTAAAGGGGCAGCGGGCTTGGCCCGCCCCACCCGTCGCCGCTCCCGGCCCCGCCCCCACCCTGCCGCGCCCACCTGCGGCCGCTCCGCACGATAAACACACGTGACGGCTCTTTACATAAAAGCGGTGACGCCAGCGCCCCGCGCGCCAGGGCAGCGGTTAGAACCGTCCCGCGGCGGCGCCCGGGGCGCTGGGAGAGCCCGGGCACGTGTGCGTTCATCTCCTCACGGCGGGGGAGGAGGCAGCGCGCGCCCCCAGGCCGACAGCACGTCAGGGGAGCCGAGCAGCGGCGGAGCAGCGCCGGGCAGGGGCCCCGCGGCGCGGCGGGGGCAAAGTTACAGCGGCACGCGCCTCCGTCAGAGGGAGAACGGCGCCACCGGCGCGTGCTGGAACTGCCGTCTTTCACTGGCGTACGATGAAGGACCAGGTCCTGCCTTTTGCACAGCAAAACTCCATAATTAAAGCGACATAGCTCCTTTGGCTGCCAAGAGACATAATTCATAACCGCCTGGCACATACTAAATAATTTTGATTGGATTTTCCTTTGGGAATGGTGGAAAACAGTCAAATTGCCTTTATGCATAGCTTTATATAAAAGCGACTGGTAAATCCCACAGGGAAGAGGGGTGGCCTTTAGAGAGAGCAAGCACAGGTTGTAGTACCAATCCTGTAAGCATAAAATTATGTATACAGGATGACAAAGCTTATTTTTTAAAATGCAAGCCTTTGAAGTAACATGAAGCTGTGGACAAAGCTTTGTACTGGGATACGCCTGACCCCCCCAAAGGCAAAGGCTGCGTGCCCAATGTTCTTAACTATGGGACTGAAGTTAGAAGTAGACGCATAAGACTGAGTGGCCAAGGCTTAGTTTTAGATGTCTTCACCTGATAAACACTGTTTTACTCAAGTCAAGGTAAATAAATTTAAGTGGTAGTCAAGGGAGAAAAGCAGCTGCTACTAAGGAATTAGCACACAGTTAAAGAGAAAGCAGAAGATCTACTAGAAGTTGAATGGAATCAAACTGTAAATGACCTTGACTGATGGCAAACGACTGACAGTTATGGGCCAAAAAAAACCAACCCCGTATATAAAGCACTTTGGCCAGTTTCTGCCTTCTTGGAATGCAGATGCCTTATTCTTCCTCGTAATAAGCCATGGACATTTATTCCCCTTTCATTAATCTCAGAATTCTATTAAAAACATCAGTAATTAATAACTTTACATTCAGAAGAAAAATCTACATGGCAATCCCGAGCCACTCAGCAGCGCTGTGTTAACAACTCCGCGCACACCCAACATCACACCCTTCCTCCCCACCAGCTCCTTGTACATCTTAACAACAATGAAGTGGAAATAGAGGTTGTGCAGTCCGGGCTTGGAGCAAGAGGAAAATAGGGAAAGCACTAATAGCAGAGTCTCAAGCCGGAACCATAAATTGGCCTGTAAAATATCTTCACATTTTTCTCACCAGTGTAAGTTGTCCTCATAAGAGAATACAGCCCATTTAAAAAAAAAATAAAAATTTACATTTACTTCAGTAACATTCTAGCTTACACTTTCAATGTCTTTATTAGCATTACATTCACTTTGTGAAGCACCATGTTTTCATGGAATAGATAAACAAAAATGTTATTATAGCCCACATCACAGTCATTAAGCATAAAGCTTCACTGGGTGACTAAACGTACCACTCGCATTTCAGACTGATTCAGAGACTAAAGCGTAATTAAGCCTCTCCCTCCTCCTGTTCCCTTTTCCCCAGATTCCGCAATCAAAGTGTGGCAGCAATCAACACAAGCACCCAGAGCCTTACCTGCTCCGTTTCCACCAGCATTTTAGGCATTGCCTCAAACTACAGACGGAATTTTCAGCCCAGAAAGCTACCACGGTTCAACCGCAGATTTGTCCCTTTGTCTGCTTTTGCCAGCAGAGAGCACATGGGGTGGAAGGAGCAATAGCTCAGTTGACCTTTGAAACCAAAATGCTAATCTAAGCCCTCTATCACGTGTGGCTCTGAATTCTGTTAAGCTTTCAGTTTATTCCCAGTGGTACCATTTAAGCAGCTCAGTATGAACTTAAATTTTTTTGCTTCATAATGGCCAGCATGAGCAAGCACGGCCATTGTGCACGTAAGATTTATTCAAAGCGCTGGCACTGAGTCTTACAGAGTTTTCCTTTTATAGGGAACAGGAGGAGGCTCTAATGAGGTCAGCCGGGTTGAGGATTCTAACAGCTCTTCATTTTACGTTTAAACTAAGTACAACCCCGATATTGCTACAAGACAATGAGATGGATGATCAGAGAAATAATTTCTTATTAAGTCATATTTTTTTATTAAAAAGGTATGTTCCCTAACATGAAAGTAATCACTTCCCACACTGAATACTTAAGTTGGTTGAGCTACCAGTATCAAGGTGTCAGTTTTTAACACCTATTTCCCACATGCATGAAACTGGCAAAACCACTTAGACTGAAGTTGACAACGCCCTCAAAATTTCCCCTTTACTTCCACTCTCTACTTCTCTCCCCAGTCTGCTCTGCATTATTTATCTATATTTTAAAGCTAAAACAAAAGAGTCAACCTCACTGTAAGGCTAGCATAGTTACTTGCAAGAGTTGCCCTATGCTTTTTGTAGGTACAGGCATGCTGCCGATAGTCTAGAAAGGATTTAAAACACCACCTATGCCGAACTACCAATCAAGCTAGAAAGTTTTAAAGTAAGGCTGTACAAAACAAAATAGGTAGCCATCATAAAAGCATAGTCCCACAGCACCTGCAGTATTTTGCTTCACTTGGTGTACTTCCACCCTTTTACAAACTCTTGCTCATTTCAGGCAGGACATATCAAACAACCAAAACTGAGGTTCAGTTAAAAAAAAACCAAAACCTACCTTAACTCAGTGTCCCCATTTCTGAGTTTGAGTTTTGTGGAACTCAACAGAAGTGTTAACATTCCCTTGCCATAATCTCTCTTGAAATAAAAGGCTTATTTACATTTTTAAAAACATGTTGGACTGAGGATGTCTTTCATTTTTTGGCATGAAGGCTTTTCATCAGATGTTGACATTTTGATTTATAAGTAGTGATTTTGCCTTCAAACTCCCCGTATCAGTAGAATGGCACAGGAAGAGTGCAACTTTCAGTAACCCTGCATGAAAGATGAATGCCATCTCATGAGAAAAACCCTGGTATAAAAGCTGTGGAGCATTACTTCCATTTTCAGTTGTGCACAGACTTCCCCCCCTCCTCCACCGCTCTTTCCCCTATTGCTCACTAGATGGGGTTGGGTTTAACCACCTGCTCATTTCACACCCACTGCCCAGTGGATAAACAGACCGTCTTATCATCACGGCCTCTGGTAAGACAGTGTTCTCATCAAGTGAACCAGACTAATGCATGTTTCCTCTACAATTTTCCTTTATCTGACTGATGTCTTTCAGACAAGAAAACATTTATCTTTTTCTCCAGAAGGAGAGATAAATCCAGTATTAAATTCTTGCAGCAATTTCCTTATTAAAATATACCTCTCAACACTTCAGGCTAACTGCTCCATGAACACTAAGTATTTCTCACTTCAAACGCCTGAATTTAATCCTGATTCTCCATATTCAGAAGTTCAAGTAATCCAGCAGATACACCAAGACGACATTAACAGACAAGACCCAGCAATTTCTTTCCTTAGACTTAATATGCCTTTTTGGTGTCTCCTTTCCTACCTATTATCAATTCTTTGTAAGCTTGTTATGTCAGTTTAAACGGCAATATATTTGACAGGCTCAGCTTTGTTTAGCATCCCTCTGCAGCAGCCAGGTGCAGGATGTTAGTACATACAGTAACAAGAATGCAGAGTTCCACCTTTCACTTAAATTTCAGTATTTACTTTTTGTATTGAGAAACTCACAGGAAATGAGAGGGTAAGGGAATTGCAGGTTGTGTGTATTGTATGATGCAGCTTAACTGATTTCTTTTGTAAGACTAGAGAATACATAGGCTTTGAGGCAAGGCTGACAGTGGGCTTCATTATGAAGATTTAAGATTGGAACCAATAACACTAGGTAAATTACATCATGTAATTTGGTTTGGTGTTTTATCCCTGGTTGGTGAAGCAAATAGACAAATTATTTCATTTAAAATGTTTATTGTGCTAAAACATTCTTAATTTTAGAGATGCAGTTAAACATTGTTTCCACCTCACCAAAATTCAAGTCCATGCAATGAATGTATGTACAACAGCTATCCGCCCACCCAATGAAGACAAGTTCTGTTGTTACTCCCTTTCACATAGACTTGATCAACTACAACAGCTGCCTACAAAGGTATTATGAGAATTTCAGATTCCAGTAAGCACAGCATTCATAAAATAGACATTTCTCCTATGACACTAATCCTAGCCACAGTATGCAAACACATAGGTAAATGCAGACAACGTGAGTCTGACCTGAAAATCCTCTCCTGAAGATCCACAGCTACAATATCTAGCCCCAGGATTTAAATTAGCACATCCTGAATATAGATCCTACTAAGAATACAAAAACTAACTGTACAGTCCAATTTTCTAAATTGGTTCTATATTGCGTAAGCCACAGAGGAAAAAGGGTGTCTTGGCAGCAATCCCGCCACTGGTACTGAAACAACCATAACCAGAAGAGGGAACTGAACATAAAATTGTAAACAGAGATGCAAACACACATGTCACAAAATCCCATTTCATTTGCCATCCTTATTCCCCAGTGCTTGTTCACCTTTTCTGAACTTCATCTGCTCTGTTGAAAACAAACTATGCAGCTTCAGCATACAAAAAAGTGAAACAGTGAATATTTCTCAAAGTTCAAGAGTGCAATGATGTTTCCAGGATTCTGAAACATCCAGTCACCTATGGCTTTTCAGCAAGAGCATGACCAAGCATAGTTTTTCTAGAAATATATAATTTAGACTGTTTCTCTAGTACTTCTACTAATTTGTATTATATACAGCATCCAAGTTCACCTTGAACCAGCAGTCTGTTAAGTCTTCTGTAGTACATGAGTTTATTCGCAAGTTATGATACTTTTCTTAATACCAAGAGCAGCTTAAATTTTGTTTTTATTACCTGAAATAGAAAAAAGTTACTAAGTTTGGGTTTTTCACTGTTGCTCCCACCCCGTCGAAAAGTTATTTGTCTGCTGGGGGAAGGAGGGCACTACACTCCACGTAACAGGCAACCCAGAATTTCAGACCCTGGAGTACACTGTGAAATGAAGGTCTGGTTGAGGTCTATACCCTCCCAATACTCTCTCCAACACTGCTTCCCTTCAGGCACCCCTATGCTCTTGCCATTCTTCACTCCACATTCACCTGTAGGACTTTTGCACCTTACCTTTATACCTAGAGCAACATAAGGTCCTACCAGCTGGCAGTTAAAGAACAGGGCTTAAACCTCTGGCTGCACCACTTCTACCCCTACCACCAGTGCAGGGGTGCCTGAGGAGCTTTCACGTGTAAGCAGTACAAGGAAAATGGTAGGTGACACACACAGTAGCAAAGCAAAGTTCACATCTTGCAAGATTGTGCAAATCGGCTGATCTCTGTAACCCACTCCTTCCTCTTCCGCCCCCCCATCAAACACTTTCTGTTGCCTAGCCTGATATACCACCTGCTTAGGTCAGGTTACATGGAACTGGGCTGGAAAGCACAAGAGCAAACCCTACAGCCTTCCAACATCTGCTGTGAAACACCAAGAGGTGCCATTCTCCTTCCTTCCCCAAATGCAGCAGACCATGCAAGGCTGTCACATCTCCTTTGGTTAAGTTTAAAAGGCACAAGAACATGGTTACATCAATATCTAAGCCTACCTTCTTTAAAAGGAGTTTTTGGAGGAATATTTTCCTTGCTATCATGCTGGAAAGCTTTGGAAGGATCAAAACGCCTAATGCCCTGACTTGTATGTAGTTGCTCCTGAAGGTCTCTGTTGGTTTGCTTTTCTTTTGCCAGCAGCGCACGCAATTTTGAGACATCCTAAAGAAAACATATTAATATTTGGAAGTTAGATTAAGACCAGCAGGCTTCATCATTTACCAAAGTAGCCCTTTTGGATAATGCTAAACACAAACATACTTACACAATCATTGGTGGCATTACAAAACAAACCAAAACCAAACACAGGTGTAGAGAAACCAGCACTGCTGTGGTAAGTGCTGTATAAAACTGCTAAGGAGTATCCTAGCCCAAAACTTTCAGGTGCCACTTTCAACAGATAGTTTACTAAGTCTGGAACCTCCAAGAAAAGTAAAACGAAACATCCAAGCTAAGAGTAGGGGCAGTTGTTTGCACTGGTGATCTCTCTGTATTATCATATCTTCAGTCAAAACTAAAACAGATTCTCTCAGTGTTTCTGGAGGCCTCTGGTTTGTTCTAATCTAGCTCTTGCAGGGAATTTAAGAACGACAGAAAGCAAGTCGTTTGCAGGATTAGCCTACAGATCTTTAGAGCAAACAACAAAGGAATCAGGCAAATTAACAGCTTACAGATTTCTAACTCTTCATTTCACAAACCTGCTTCAGGTGGGTATTCTCTTCCTTCAACTTCATAACATGCTTGATTTTTTGCTTCTGGTTCTGGTGGCCAAGTAGCTTAGCATATGCATCACTTAGTTTATTTAGTTCTTCTTGGGTTGCACCATGCTCATTTAAGAGCGCATTCTTCTCCACTTCAAATGCGTCGAGTTGTTGCTGAAATACATACAGAATCTTTTAGAAACCTTTAATTTAAACATAGCTTTTTACTGAACTGAAATCTACAGAGAAAGATTGGCTTGGGAAGGGGAGTAGCTAGCTCAAGGGATAGTAACTCAGGAAACGGTTACAGGATAAATGCCTCAGAATAGGAAATAGCAAGTTTACTTCTCGAGTAGAACTTGAGTCAACCGCACAAGTCTCAAGTCAACAGATACAAGTAAACATCTACTTCATAACACACCTGAAAAGGCTTTGTTTTGTTATGTAAATCTTCATACAGATTACGCCAGGTCTCTATCTCCTTTTTTAAACTAGAGATTACATCTTCATTTATGGTTTTCCTAAAAAGAAAGAAGTGGAGTTTCATTATTTTCATTGTTAACTCTCAGCACTTCTTCACACTAAAACTTTGATACACTAAAATGGGCAGGTTTAGCTTGAGAAAAGTCACCTTGATCTTTCCACTTCAAGTTTTCTTTTCAGATCTTCAGTTTGCTCTTCCAATTTTTCCTGAAGTTCAGTCATTCGTGCATGACAAGACTCTTTTGTTCTCTCTGTTTCTGCTTCTTTTAGTGCAAGCTGTGTCTGGGCTTCCAAAAGCAACCTGAGGAAAATATCATCCATCCTTAACGAATCCTTAAGTTTTTTTTTTTAATGCTACTCTAAATCTGAAAACACAAGCAACCATCATTGAAAAGCTGTTAGAAGAACTGAAATAGAAGTTTGCATAAACAGTGCTACAGGAGAAGAACAACAATACAGAACACAATCAAGCTCAAGATGTACAGTTTTTTCAACTTCTGTGAGGAAGCAAGCAGTGCTTTTCAAGCAAGGAAAGATCATGTTTCTTATTTATGACCGTTTAATGCCAGCAGCTTTTAGTGGAGGACACTTTAGTAGTTAGACTTTAGACTTCACATGCAGAGCTTTGCCCAGGCAGAAACAAGTCAAGACTGTTCAGTATGGATGTACTCAAAACCTCTACAGCTAAAGTATTGCCTTCCCTCTCCAACCTCAGCTGTTTGTTATATCACCTAGGTGGAGACCAAGAATCCCTTCCCTGCCACACTCCACCAGCAAATCAAACAGGAAATAAAAGAACAGTTGAAGAGTTACCAGCTCTAATGAAACTGGAGGTAGTATTAAGCAGGTGGGGAGGAAAGAGGGCAGCATTTTAAGCAGCACAGGTGTTTTAAGATAAGCTGGAATAGGCTGTAATTGTCCTTTGGAGTTTCAGTATACAGGCTATGGGTGAACAAGACAGCAGAACCATTACAAAACTTTACAGAGACATTTTATAAATCAGAGAGTTGGGAAGATCAGAAATGCACAATTCAGTTTGGTCAGAACAGCATTTTAATGTAGTTAGGTCATTTATCCATATGCAACAGCTAAAAGATTAAAGCATCGCTGTTGACTTAAATCCAGCTTCGACTTCAGAAGCTAGCTGGGAACTACACTGAGAAGTGGAGAAGGAAATCTTCCAGCACATACATGATATGTTCCATAATGCAACTTGTGTACAGCTACCTAATACAGGTGATTGGTCTTAAAAGGTCCCCATGTACAAACTCCCCCACCTCCTCAAATAGTCAGTTACTTGCCCACAGCAAGCTCTGCACAGTGAGCTGGAATGTACACCAAACTGCTGTTAGACAGAGAAGCATGTCCTCAGCACCAAAGACAACTTCTTTGGTGTTACCACCTATCAGCTGCACTGTAGTCCTTCACATTTGGCAAAGAGAGGACCTTTATTTATCCCACTGCAGTGTGGTAATTCATGAATGGTTAACTGGCAGCTGCTTGCAAGCAGAATTTGAGGTGACACTATTCAGAGTGGTAAAGGGTGAGCTCTGCATTAAGTATTTGTCTGCCCCGTGGACCTTATTTGTGGAGCAGTCACTGTAACCAATATTTCTGATAAAGACAATATTCTAACATATTTAAGTATTTTCTTTCCCCTACATGTTCCACATAAAGTAAAAAGTCAAAGCAATTGATTGAACAGACCAGTTTTCTAATGCATATAAACTTCATTAATTTTGTCTGTCAATATTTTCAACCCTCTGCACTGGGAGAAGGGGGAAACAAGCTCACACCAAATACTGATTTTATTTGGCAGAGCCCCATGTTATGTTCTAGTTAAGAAGGCAAGCCTTAGTTGGCATTTTTTAGCTTGAGGAAAAGTTTGTCTGTCTAGTACCTTGCACATTCTTCTTTTGCTTTGTTTTTAGAGTATTCTGCTTCCTGAAGCAGCTGGAGATTATCTTGGCCTATCATTTTTAGGTTGGCAACTTCTTCTTGCAAAGATGTGTTATCCACTTTAAGACTGCATATTTCTTCAGCTATTGTCTTCTTGTAGCTGGTATTCCAACACAAGTAAGAAAGATCTTGTTACTTTAGAGAAAAATGTGGATCGACATGTTCAGGCCTTACAAGAGAAATACAAGCTCACACTAAAAAGTATAAGAGATTTTATAATCTGGAGATAAGGCAGTGTTCCGGCACTGATAAATCCAGAGTTTGAAAAAAAAGCAAAAACCAACCAAACAAGAAACCCCACACATTTCCATAAAGCCGTAAGCAGTAACACTACAACAAATTCTGCCATACAGGTATTTTTCACATTTTGGTAGGTACTCTAAAACACAAGAGACCTATTATATCTGAAGCTTATTTTAAACACCGAAAGACCTACTATCTGCAGCTTGCATTGACAAATATCCCACTAGATCCTTCACAGGTACCTTGCATACTTAGCAATAACAGTGTGACTTTTTAAATGCTTCCACAACCTGAATATTTTGAAAGGAAAGACCTGCAAGAACTGTAGGAAAATAATCTTGATTGAGAGCAAGTTGAGCCTAAACAAGAAATCTTTTTGCAAGACATTTTAGTGCAAAGAGAACACGATCACTGAGATTCAAGAGCACTTGAATATTCTAACTGGTTATACTTTGGAAGAAGAAACCTCCAGTTTCCTGAACTAGATAGTCAGAATGTCATTACGCTTGACTAGTACTCAAAAGGAATAAATGAATTTCTTAATGCCATCAAATAGTCCATCACAAAAGCCTCTGTTCTGAATACTGTACCAACGCTCATATACAGCATTAAGTACCAAGGTACATGAACAAACAGCATGTTTTATTGTAATCTTAGAGAGAATCCCTATCCTAGATCTTAATGAAACTTAAATACCTTTCAAACTCAGCAACAGTCTTTCCAAGTTTACACAGTGTATTGCTATGCTCTTCTTGGATTTGCAAAACAGCATTGCGGTGCATTTCATTGATTTGCTCCAACTCAGCATTCTTCCTGAAATAATAATTCAGCATTCCAGACCGGAAATCAGTATGTCTGAACGCATTACCAAACACTGTAAACAGTTACAGAAGGCTTGCAGTGGCAGCAATAAAATTAATTGTGACAAACCAGTAACTTCTGTGCCACAACTTCTCATGTATTAAAGCACAATCTTCACAGCAGATTTAGCTAAGCATTTCCCCCTCCCCTTATTTTCCAAGATAGCTATAGAATAGATTGAACACTTAATAGAGTAAACTTCCAATACGTGAAAGGAAGAAATAACTTGCTTGAAAATCTTTCTGAGTCATTGCCCTCTCCAGGGCAGAAACATCCAATACGACACACATGTAGCTTACCCACCACAGCAATATCATATTACTACAGTACTGACATTTCAAGCAAGTCTCAGCATGCTAATTAAACAATTTTAAGACAATATAAAACTGATTCAAGTCACTCAGCTGGATTAGGTCTAATCACTATCAATAATCAACAGCCAGCAAGGAAAAAAATTTTGATCTGTTCAGGTTCTCTTTAAAACCTAAGTTAGGCTCAGAAGTATTGTTTATGCTACTGATACAACATTTTCCCTTTCGAAGCCTTAGAACCAGAAAGTTTATTTCACAAACCCTTTCAACTTTCCCTCCATCTGTGCAAGTTCAAGAGCTTGAGATTTGATTTCTTGTTCCAGCCGCCTCACCAACTTTTCAGCTTTCTTCTCCTTGGCATGCAGTTTATTCAGCTCATTCATTGTATCATTCAGCTCTTCTTCAAGAAGATGTCTCTCACTTGTTACCTCATCTTGGAACTCTAGTAACTTCTTCTGCATCGATGCAGATAACTCCTGCATGCCAGAGTATCACAGATTTTAAAACTACCAGTACTTCTCTAGATATAAAGACTAAATTTGCAGTGTTCAAACTTTAAAGCGCAAGAATAAGGTCAAGTCTACAGGAAGAACCCATCATAGCAGCTATGATTCTTCAAGATATTGGATCACACACAGTTCCTCCTTACCAGCACCCACTTGTCCATCCCACCAATTAGATCATCAATAGTACGGCAATCTCATGCGTAACCAAAATCAGAACCGCTAGTGCCAGTTACTGGGATTAGAGTCTATTTTTAGACTAATTTATAGCATGTATTTACCTTCTCTTGCTGCAGCTGAGAGACTATCTCTTCATGTTTCTGAAGCAGTTTTTGGTGTTCTTCTTCATCTAAGCCAATTTTTTTTTTCAGGTCTTCTATTTCAGCATTCATACTCAGGAATTTTCTTCTGCTCTCAGACAACTCTTTCTCTGCATAGAGGAATTTTCAATATAACACAAATTCCCTCCTCTGCCTTCAAAGAGCTACAACATCTATTCTTCATAGTACCTCTGTTCTAGCTTTAGTTAGGCCAAAAAAACCCCAAAGTAACAAAAAACCCACCCCAAACCACATCTTTAATCCACCTGGAAACTCCTCAAAATTAGCAGAAAGTACACCACTTCAAAAATAATTTTAACAGCAGGAATCTTTGGATCAAGAAATAAGCCTTCATCAAAACAGCAGTACAGCCGGGGATAAACAACTAAATTTCCCCAAAGCTTCTGCCACAGGATATGAGCACACACAAGCCAACTGGTACACAGAGAACTGAGTACCAGTCTCAGGCTGCAGAGCTGCTGGCTTTGGGGGACAGTGGGGGAAGACACGTGACAAAGAATTCCTAGACCCCTTCCAATACCTCAGTGAACTTGTGCACAAGCTGCTAACAGTGGATAGAGACAATAGTGTACAGCTTTTCAATGAAGAGTAAGGAACAAGTCATTTGTGTTCAGCTTTCAGACTAAAGCCATTCCTACTATGTAAACAACTTTCATTTTTACACTATCTACCTTAGTAATCCTCCACGGAAATACAAATTTAGATTTAACAGACAACAGATTCAAGGTAGTTTCCATATTGTCAGAAATACGCCTAGCTGTCTTCAGATGGAACTCAGAAATATTGGAAAAAAACAGTCTGAAGTGACATTTTAGAACAAATCTATTTGAGATACTTTAAGACATGTCAGTGATCCCACATATGTGATGAGTATATAATTACCTTTTTCTTGTTGAAGTAATTGGCACTTTTCATTAAGTTCTTTTATCAGTTTAAATGATTCTTCCTCTTTGGTTTTGAGGGTGTCCCTCAGGATACCAATATCCTGGTCTTTCTTTATCAGTGTCTTCTCCATCTGGGCCACATCTAGTTTGTATTTCTCAACTGTTTCTGCAACACTACTGCAGGAGAAAATTCATGTATTTGTTACCACTAAATCTGGTTTGTAAGCTTATGCTTCAGCACAAAGGAAAAATACTTAGGACTGTTTTTTTCCAACAGGAAATTTGCCTTCACCTATTTTCCCAGACACAAGTTTTTGGATATTACGACAGGTTAATTAAAATTCAAAGCAATTTATTTCAACACTGATATTCTGTTTCAGAAGAAACTTAGACAATCACACAAATAAAAATATAAAGGTTTGATTAAAACATAATTAGGCACAATAATAGATTTATAGATGACTGCTACATCTAGGTTCTTTTACAGAGCTGAATTTTGACAGAAAAAACATACATATTAATAAATCAGATTTTAAAAAAGTAGAATCTTAAGAGATATAGCCAGTTAATGAGGAATCTCTTAATGAGTAAATTGACAATGGTGGGGTGGTGAAGAGTGAACTACTGGAATTTAAATACTTTTGTATTTTCACCGTGTTCTCAGCTAGGGACACATTACCATGAAGACTGGTTACGGTTTCGAGCTGTTGCAAAGCACTGGATTAATAATTTTTAGAATCAGACTGATGCTTATACATACATAATTCATCACAACTCAAACGCAAATCAGAGTATTGTAAAGTTCACCAGAAGCCAAGATTGAGGTGTTTTTTTTTCCCTACTGTACGTTGTTTTACAAGCAAGGGCTAAGAGACATTACCGCCAGTAGCTTAGAGGAAAAGGATTTAGCTTGGTTTGTGTACAAATAACTCAGTCTAATAACACTATTTCAGGACCCTGATACAAAACTCTTCCATAGTATTGCTTAGCCAAGAAAAGCACAGAGACGTTTAGAAAGATAATTAAGATAATGTCTTGTGACTCCTTTCCATTGCATGGAAAAAATTCTGATTTCTTTCCCCCCTTTATTTTAATGCCGTTAAACAGTTGTTGCCAAGGTTGTTCTTCACCAGTTATAAATAAGGCTTAGTTTTACTGCCTTTTAACTTACCCAGTATAACTCAAGAATGACTCTTTGTTACCTGAGCTCTGTAATATATTCCAGGAGTTTTTCAGTGTCAGACTTTTCTTCAACTTTCTCTCTCTCAGTAGCAGACCTAAAACCAGAAAGTTTTCAGGATGGCTGTATTTAGACAAATTCAGAGCTACTTGCAAGCTATTTGTTTACAGATAAGCACGTAGAAGTCAACCACTGAGTCACAACTTAGTAAAAATACATACTTTTTGTAACCCAGTTTGGCTGACAAACTGGTATTAGCAATAAGAGGTGATTCTACCCTCTTTTGATACTTGTTCGATATGATCTTCTCATTTGTGGTAAAGATGTCGAGCCATATTCTGCCACAAGCAAATATGCTAGAAGAACTTCATAAGCTAGACATTTCCTCCCTTTGTGAATTACACTACCTGTGTTATTAGCTTTGTGTATTTTACTTATAATATAGGTATAAAAATTCTGCTTGTATTTGAGCATTTGGGTGTTAAGTAAATGCAGAAAGCGTAAGAAGAATGTCACAGTGCCACTCATGAAATACTGAGATAAAATATATATTTTAAGTTTAATTCTTTTAGGGCACCATCCTCAGAAATAGCCTATATTCCAGCACACTGTTCCTGTGTGGCAAATTACATTATTTGGGGCAGAATAGAAAGTGTTGATTTGGAACTCTCTCTTCCTTGGCTGCTTCAGCCAAGACACTTTGCAGCTGACTTTCCTCAGATAATGTGGCTACTATGAAGCAACTTTGAAGGCACCAACACTGCTCTTCAGCACATGTAGCTGGAGAACACGCACGTGTTCATCAAGTCTATGTAAAATGCCTGGCTACTGAATCAGGATCTCAACTCCTGGTCCAACGCTTTTTCATTCTTGCTTATTCCTACCTTACTAGTCTAAAGGGCCAGATGCTGAAGTATCCAATCTACATGAATGTCTTGCTTGAAAATGAACAACATTTTTTTGCTCCAGATAGATGTCTTCCCTCCCCACCCCAGACCCAAGAAACCTCACCCATACCACACTGGAAGACAAAGGGTTGAGATGATATGGTTTGCCTTTTGAAAAAAGGTTAAATACACCAGAGGAACAATATTTTCTATGCTAATTTTATAAGAATAGAGTGGTTCCTAAGACTTCATTCCATCAAATTTATTCCAGGTCACAAATACTATTAACATCTGTTCCTTCTCAGCAGTGAGATGGCCTGCTTTTCCCTTAAAATATGTGTTTATTATAAAGTATAAGCATGTAAGCACAGCTAGATTAGATAATGTCATCTAAGTAATTTCCTTTCCTTACTACTTACAGTTTTTCTTCTAACTGTGCTACTTTTCCTTTAGAATGCTCTAGATTCCTTTGTACTTCCTGCAGCTTCATTTCCATATCTTCCTGCTTCGCAAGTACAGTCTTTAAAAAAGACGACAAATATTACCACCAAAAAGAGATTTAGTAAAAAAAAATCAATTATCTAAGAAACCATGATAAACTGAAATTAATTTATAACTAAATTTAATTACAGTGCTTGCTACTATGCTAAATATGATTTATAGTATCCCTCAGTAAAGATATTTGTTAAAACAATAACCACCACCGCCCCCCCAAAAACAACACAAACAAGTTTAAGAGCTTCAAACTGTACTTAGGACCACTGGTTTCAAAGAGATTAATCAACCTGACCAACAGATTGATATCGTAACAGAGGTATTTCTAGGCTTCCTTACTTAATCTCAGATTTACTCTGCACATCAACAGCAAAAAAATCAAGAACATTCATTGTTTGATCTTTCTTCATTTCTCTATTTTCACTCTTCAGAAAATAGAAGAACTACCCAGTTGAGGATAGAAACAAAACACTATCTGCAGTTCTGTTGTAAGCCCTTTGTTGTCTGTTCCTGAACAGCTCAGAATTACTATCCTCTGCAGTGCAAATGGTCATACCTTTTCCTTAGCATCTCTGTGGTTTCTGAGCTTCATTAACTCCATGCATAGGCTGCTCATTTTCTTCTGCACACCATCTTCAGACAGCTTATTAGAGATGAATATAAAACCATTAAGCATAACTCCTTCATAAGAATTACTCTTCACACACTCTATTAAAAAAGTGTCCCCCTTCCAACCACAGCACTGATCTCTACCCGTCCTTGAGACCAATGTAAGCAGGCCCTACTCTGTCTTTAGACAGTAGCACACAAGATCCCAATGCAGACATGCTTTACCCCTGTGGCAATGAAGGGTCACAGGGAACGTTAAAACAGATGCTGATCAGCAACTAAAGTTTCCTCTTGCCCAGAGAGCTTAATTACAGCAAAGTCAAAGCGCTTATTTGTCTGAATACCTTTGACTTTAGTAGTTCATTAGTTCTTGTTAGTTCCAGAAGCTGTTTTTTTAGGGATGCAACATTTGCCAGAAGAGATGTTTTCTCCTGAACCGCAGCACTCAGCTTTGCTTCAGTCTTCACAAAATCCTCATCCAGAGCCTGAAGTTTCTTATCCTGCTCTCCACGCTCTCTGACTAATGCACGAATCTAATACAAAAGAGGTATTTTCTTTATTTCCTACTGTTATTCTTCTTAATTAACATAATTAGTTTATGCCTGTTGTTTTCTTGGAGAAGCTAAGTGTACTAACATTCATTCAGGATCTTCAAGTCTGTCACTGACGGCAAAGGAGCTAACAGAATCACCACGATCTTCTGCTATTACACACCACAGATTTGCAGTCCTAGCATTTCATCTGACTGACTTTATGCTACTGAGCCAGTACAACATGTTACAGTTAGAATAGTCTTAGCTTCTACTTGCAACAGAAATAAACTCTCCTCTTTCACTGTGGAACAGAAAGACAGAACATGACATTTGAGGCACAAGGCATAGATTAGTACACAGAAGCATACCGATAAGGAAAAGCTAGCTGCCTCTTAAACTTTAAAGTAATGTGAATTATTACACAAAAATTTCAGCAAACAGTTGTTAAATAAAACAGAACCTTTCTGAGGTAGAGAACATAGGACTTTGTTCCCCCTTTTTTTGGAAAACAAAACAAAAAAAAAAGACTGGCTGCATAGCTGTTCACAGTCAGGAAGAGTTTATGTAATTCCATGAACAAACCTAATGTTTTCTACATACCATAACATTTGATTATCTTTGCTCTGCAAAGAGCTGTTGCAAACTACTTGTATGCTATGTTATGCAGAAGAGGCTAATTCTACCAGCTTGTATTTTTTATTACGGTAAGTGGGAAGCATCTTACAGGACTGCACTGCACACACATAATGTATTCATACCTCCTTCTCCAGCGCCTTTTGTTTCTTTTTCTCTTTCATAAGGATAAGATCTTTCTTAGGCTTCAGAGTCCCATTAGCTGGCTTTTGAAAACATATATATTAGAAATACTTAAACTCGTATGCAGCTAGAGATTAGTTTAACAACATAGTTAAAAAGAAAAGTGGAAGTCTTCATATAGACAATACTATTAAAGACACACACACAAAAAACAGAAAGCAAATATATCTCTCCCACACATCGGGCAGACAAGTATCAGGTTATGATGGGTTTTACCATTGTATTTTCTCATAAGCATTACTCTGAATGGACAGCTCATAACCACTGTGACAAGAAGGAGATTAAATCTGAGACATTAGCACCCCCTAAACTCCATAAAAAACCCCACTTTAATCTCTTAACCACAGGTTTGTTTGCAGGATTTCGTCCAACATCAGGAACACTAGTAAACTAAATTAGTAAATTAGGGTTAAAATTTTTCAACTTGCTAAACTATGCATCTTCAAATCCATATCCTCGCACATGACACCAAGAACCTGTGTATACAGTATCATCCCCTCTTTGTTTCTTTTAGCATTAGGTTTCGGCTCTGCACTGTCCATCATACGAAAGCAGAAACACGGTCTTTTTAAAAAGAAGCAGACACACCATAATTAAATGGTGAGCAAGAAGGAAAACAAAACAAAACCAAAGAAAAATCCCACCACCAAACCCAACATTTTAAGACCAAAGACAACAAGCCACTCAGTAGTCCCAAGTAATCATCTAGGTTTTAAGGAATAGAGGCACAATAACGTGTTTCATAGTTCACTCAGGCAGGTTACCAGTAATTGTATAAAGGGACTACATGATTTCACTAGTCACAGTTAGCTTTAGCTGGAATTTAACAGTGCTACAGACACCACAGGAGAGTCTTACTGTTGATCCGAGAGATGTGAGTCTCCTTCCAGTTACAGGGGTAGGTGCGCTCTTCTCACTGCTCAGATTTGTCTCACCTGCAGAAGGATGTAGAAAAGAACATGGAAGAAAGAGGGTGTGCACACACACAGTGAGGGAAATTGAGCTAAACTCGATAAGGTTAATTGGCTTTTTACACAAAAGACAGAATACCACTTGATTACTACATTAACCACCTCACAACCGAATGCCAGCTGTGTCCTTATTACCATCAGGCAGTTCAATATTAGTCATCTGGGCACTTGACAGAGTGTAAAGAGAAACCACCAGATGACAGTCAGTTTTGAGACTTCAGCTTCCACCCAGTTTCCCTACAACCACCCAGATACATGCTGTCAGTTTTCAACTGAGGGATGCTTTATCTGAAAAAGCCATGAAAATATCACTAAAAACTAGGTTAATCCAGTGATTATATAATTTATTTGATCTCCAGAGGGCATCCTAATTAGCAGAAGTCACATATAAAGCTATTTTTGGAAGATTCAGTTAGACATGTCTTCTGACATGCCTTAGCTGCCCTCCCCTTCAGCTGGAAGGTAAGCAGCGAGCCCCTGCAACAGAAAACAATTTCTAAACAAGAACAGAGCAGTAACAACATGTAAGCACTAAAAATTGTAGCATTCAAAGGTATTATACCCTTGTGCTCTGTGCAACTTCTATGACTACTTACTCTTCTGTTTCCTGACCCGTTGACATGTTTCAGAGGACAGAGAACTTTTCAGTACATCAGAAGACTTAACATCGCAGGATCCTTGCAGTGGGGTACATACTACAAATGAGATTTTTCAGAACAGCAGAGGACTATTAAGGTAAACGATCAGGTTTTTCAGCTTCCATGAGTTGAGGCTGGTAACACATCTAAGTTAAATCCACTTAAAGAGAAAAAAACAACCATCCAACAACTGGAGTCTCAGTTCTCCTCATTTTCCACATAAACATGAAAATATACAGCATACATGGTGGGTGAAGGGGTTCATTTATTACACTGCTGATAACATTAGAAACTGTGATTTACATATATAATATTGTAAAGCATCTTATTAGTGATAGCTGTGTGTTAACTTCCATAAAGAATAAACCCAAATGGTTAGAGGATCTTAATGCTAATTGGTGAAAAAGCCAGTCTCAAGTGTTAAAGGATAGAAAGCAAACCTAACATTTTTTTTTAAACATCATCTTCCTGTTTAAAAGGGACTACTTAGATGTTATTAAATGCCAAACTTTTCCTCCAAAGGACTAAGTTACTTAAACTTTTATAAAAGAAAAGTTTAGTGGTTTAAGTAAACAATTTTAAGGGAAACAGCAGGCAAAAGTTAAGATGGCTACAAATTCTCCATACAATTATCACTATAGTCAGGTGGTCTCAAGCCCAGCAAATGCTAATCTACTTGCTTCAGCTTCCTGCACATGACAGCAACTTCATCACCGTGAGAACAGGTGTCGGTAGCGGAGAGGCACCCGGCTACCGGCAGAAACTCATCCTGAGAAACTTTTACATTAGGAAACGCTCTCAGTACTTTCGGTTTTGACCAGCTCCGTACGTTCTTGCAGTTTTGAATCACGATATCAGAAAGCTGGGAAACCCTGATTTATCGATGTTTTATTTACTACATACACATACTTATATACGTTCACCTCTATACTCAATAGCCGTTTACCTACGACAAGTAGGACCAGAAATCGGAATGTTTTTTTCCGCAACAGCAGACCACTCCAAGCTGTTAGACAAGGGGCCCTCAGGCACTGCGCTACACGCAGCTCCCTCTCGGGACCGGGGCGCGCTGAGGTAACGGCAGGCCCCCCCGCCCTCCCCCAACCCTGCGGCAGCAGTACGAGGGGCTGGGCTGGCTGGCGCTCGCCCCCGCCCACCCCCCACCCCCCACCCCCAGGGCTGGGGCCGGCGCGGCCGTACCGGAGCTCTCGTTGAAGCGCCGTAGCGGCGCCCTGCTGAAGGCCATGGCGGCGGGACGCGAGCAGAGCGGAGGCCAGGGCGGCGCGGTCCTCCCGACGTTCAAAGGGACCAACGGCTACCACCACGCGCCCTGTTCAGCCAATTGCGCCCTGCACCTCGAGGCTCACCAGCCAATCCGCGACCTCGCACGGAGCAGGCGCGCGCCTGCCGTGGGACGGGTGGGAAGCGGCGACGGCGCGCATGCGCAGTGTGGGTCGGGGCCGACGTACCCCATGTCGGCCCCGTTCGAGGAGCGGAGCGGGCCGGTGCCCTGCGGGACGCCCTGGGGCCGCTGGTACCAGACCCTGGAGGAGGTGTTCATTGAGGTGCAGGTGCCG